>NW_027258076.1:0-159302 GCF_045791955.1 Oncorhynchus clarkii lewisi | reverse complement strand
TATGGACTGGTAGAAGGTATCCTGGGACAGAGACAGAGACATTATAAAACATGTCTTTATGGACTGGTAGAAGGTATCCTGGGACAGAGACAGAGACATTATAAAACATGTCTTTATGGACTGGTAGAAGGTATCCTGGGACAGAGACAGAGACATTATAAAACATGTCTTTATGGACTGGTAGAAGGTATCCTGGGACAGAGACATTATAAAACATGTCTTTATGGACAGGTAGAAGGTATCCTGGGACAGAGACAGAGAAGGGGACATTATAAAACATGTCTTTATAGACTGGTAGAAGGTATCCTGGGACAGAGACAGAGGAGGGGACATTATAAAACATGTCTTTATGGACTGGTAGAAGGTATCCTGGGACAGAGACAGAGGAGGGGACATTATAAAACATGTCTTTATGGACAGGTAGAAGGTATCCTGGGACAGAGACAGAGGAGGGGACATTATAAAACACGTCTTTATGGACCGGTAGAAGGTATCCTGGGACAGAGACAGAGGAGGGGACATTATAAAACACGTCTTTATGGACTGGTAGAACGTATCCTGGGACAGAGACAGAGGAGGGGACATTATAAAACATGTCTTTATGGACTGGTAGAACGTATCCTGGGACAGAGACAGAGGGGACATTATAAAACATGTCTTTATGGACTGGTAGAAGGTATCCTGGGACAGAGACAGAGACATTATAAAACATGTCTTTATGGACTGGTAGAAGGTATCCTGGGACAGAGACAGAGACATTATAAAACATGTCTTTATGGACCGGTAGAAGGTATCCTGGGACAGAGACAGAGACATTATAAAACATGTCTTTATGGACTGGTAGAAGGTATCCTGGGACAGAGACATTATAAAACATGTCTTTATGGACTGGTAGAAGGTATCCTGGGACAGAGACAGAGACATTATAAAACATGTCTTTATGGACTGGTAGAAGGTATCCTGGAACAGAGACAGAGAAGGGGACATTATAAAACATGTCTTTATGGACTGGTAGAAGGTATCCTGGGACAGAGACAGAGGAGGGGACATTATAAAACATGTCTTTATGGACTGGTAGAAGGTATCCTGGGACAGAGACAGAGGAGGGGACATTATAAAACATGTCTTTATGGACTGGTAGAAGGTATCCTGGGACAGAGACAGAGACATTATAAAACATGTCTTTATGGACTGGTAGAAGGTATCCTGGGACAGAGACAGAGGAGGGGACATTATAAAACATGTCTTTATGGACCGGTAGAAGGTATCCTGGGACAGAGACAGAGACATTATAAAACACGTCTTTATGGACTGGTAGAAGGTATCCTGGGACAGAGACAGAGAAGGGGACATTATAAAACATGTCTTTATAGACTGGTAGAAGGTATCCTGGGACAGAGACAGAGGGGACATTATAAAACATGTCTTTATGGACTGGTAGAAGGTATCCTGGGACAGAGACAGAGGAGGGGACATTATAAAACATGTCTTTATGGACTGGTAGAAGGTATCCTGGGACAGAGACATAGGAGGGGACATTCAAAAACATGTCTTTATGGACTGGTAGAAGGTATCCTGGGACAGAGACAGAGACATTATAAAACATATCTTTATGGACTGGTAGAAGGTATCCTGGGACAGAGACAGAGGAGGGGACGTTATAAAACATGTCTTTATGGACTGGTAGAAGGTATCCTGGGACAGAGACAGAGAAGGGGACATTATAAAACATGTCTTTATGGGCTGGTAGAAGGTATCCTGGGACAGAGACAGAGGAGGGGACATTATAAAACATGTCTTTATGGACAAGTAGAAGGTATCCTGGGACAGAGACAGAGGAGGGGACATTATAAAACATGTCTTTATGGACCGGTAGAAGGTATCCTGGGACAGAGACAGAGGAGGGGACATTATAAAACATGTCTTTATGGACTGGTAGAACATATCCTGGGACAGAGACAGAGGAGGGGACATTATAAAACATGTCTTTATGGACTGGTAGAACGTATCCTGGGACAGAGACAGAGGGGACATTATAAAACATGTCTTTATGGACTGGTAGAAGGTATCCTGGGACAGAGACAGAGACATTATAAAACATGTCTTTATGGACCGGTAGAAGGTATCCTGGGACAGAGACAGAGACATTATAAAACATGTCTTTATGGACTGGTAGAAGGTATCCTGGGACAGAGACAGAGACATTATAAAACATGTCTTTATGGACTGGTAGAAGGTATCCTGGGACAGAGACAGAGAAGGGGACATTATAAAACATGTCTTTATAGACTGGTAGAAGGTATCCTGGGACAGAGACAGAGGAGGGGACATTATAAAACATGTCTTTATGGACTGGTAGAAGGTATCCTGGGACAGAGACAGAGGAGGGGACATTATAAAACATGTCTTTATGGACAGGTAGAAGGTATCGTGGGACAGAGACAGAGGAGGGGACATTATAAAACACGTCTTTATGGACCGGTAGAAGGTATCCTGGGACAGAGACAGAGGAGGGGACATTATAAAACACGTCTTTATGGACTGGTAGAACGTATCCTGGGACAGAGACAGAGGAGGGGACATTATAAAACATGTCTTTATGGACTGGTAGAACGTATCCTGGGACAGAGACAGAGGGGACATTATAAAACATGTCTTTATGGACTGGTAGAAGGTATCCTGGGACAGAGACAGAGACATTATAAAACATGTCTTTATGGACTGGTAGAAGGTATCCTGGGACAGAGACAGAGACATTATAAAACATGTCTTTATGGACCGGTAGAAGGGATCCTGGGACAGAGACAGAGACATTATAAAACATGTCTTTATGGACTGGTAGAAGGTATCCTGGGACAGAGACATTATAAAACATGTCTTTATGGACTGGTAGAAGGTATCCTGGGACAGAGACAGAGACATTATAAAACATGTCTTTATGGACTGGTAGAAGGTATCCTGGGACAGAGACAGAGAAGGGGACATTATAAAACATGTCTTTATGGACTGGTAGAAGGTATCCTGGGACAGAGACAGAGGAGGGGACATTATAAAACATGTCTTTATGGACTGGTAGAAGGTATCCTGGGACAGAGACAGAGACATTATAAAACATGTCTTTATGGACTGGTAGAAGGTATCCTGGGACAGAGACAGAGGAGGGGACATTATAAAACATGTCTTTATGGACCGGTAGAAGGTATCCTGGGACAGAGACAGAGACATTATAAAACACGTCTTTATGGACTGGTAGAAGGTATCCTGGGACAGAGACAGAGGAGGGGACATTATAAAACATGTCTTTATAGACTGGTAGAAGGTATCCTGGGACAGAGACAGAGGAGGGGACATTATAAAACATGTCTTTATGGACTGGTAGAAGGTATCCTGGGACAGAGACAGAGACATTATAAAACATGTCTTTATGGACTGGTAGAAGGTATCCTGGGACAGAGACAGAGACATTATAAAACATGTCTTTATGGACTGGTAGAAGGTATCCTGGGACAGAGACAGAGACATTATAAAACATGTCTTTATGGACTGGTAGAAGGTATCCTGGGACAGAGACATTATAAAACATGTCTTTATGGACAGGTAGAAGGTATCCTGGGACAGAGACAGAGAAGGGGACATTATAAAACATGTCTTTATAGACTGGTAGAAGGTATCCTGGGACAGAGACAGAGGAGGGGACATTATAAAACATGTCTTTATGGACTGGTAGAAGGTATCCTGGGACAGAGACAGAGGAGGGGACATTATAAAACATGTCTTTATGGACAGGTAGAAGGTATCCTGGGACAGAGACAGAGGAGGGGACATTATAAAACACGTCTTTATGGACCGGTAGAAGGTATCCTGGGACAGAGACAGAGGAGGGGACATTATAAAACACGTCTTTATGGACTGGTAGAACGTATCCTGGGACAGAGACAGAGGAGGGGACATTATAAAACATGTCTTTATGGACTGGTAGAACGTATCCTGGGACAGAGACAGAGGGGACATTATAAAACATGTCTTTATGGACTGGTAGAAGGTATCCTGGGACAGAGACAGAGACATTATAAAACATGTCTTTATGGACTGGTAGAAGGTATCCTGGGACAGAGACAGAGACATTATAAAACATGTCTTTATGGACCGGTAGAAGGTATCCTGGGACAGAGACAGAGACATTATAAAACATGTCTTTATGGACTGGTAGAAGGTATCCTGGGACAGAGACATTATAAAACATGTCTTTATGGACTGGTAGAAGGTATCCTGGGACAGAGACAGAGACATTATAAAACATGTCTTTATGGACTGGTAGAAGGTATCCTGGGACAGAGACAGAGAAGGGGACATTATAAAACATGTCTTTATGGACTGGTAGAAGGTATCCTGGGACAGAGACAGAGGAGGGGACATTATAAAACATGTCTTTATGGACTGGTAGAAGGTATCCTGGGACAGAGACAGAGACATTATAAAACATGTCTTTATGGACTGGTAGAAGGTATCCTGGGACAGAGACAGAGGAGGGGACATTATAAAACATGTCTTTATGGACCGGTAGAAGGTATCCTGGGACAGAGACAGAGACATTATAAAACACGTCTTTATGGACTGGTAGAAGGTATCCTGGGACAGAGACAGAGGAGGGGACATTATAAAACATGTCTTTATAGACTGGTAGAAGGTATCCTGGGACAGAGACAGAGGAGGGGACATTATAAAACATGTCTTTATGGACTGGTAGAAGGTATCCTGGGACAGAGACAGAGACATTATAAAACATGTCTTTATGGACTGGTAGAAGGTATCCTGGGACAGAGACAGAGACATTATAAAACATGTCTTTATGGACTGGTAGAAGGTATCCTGGGACAGAGACAGAGACATTATAAAACATGTCTTTATGGACTGGTAGAAGGTATCCTGGGACAGAGACATTATAAAACATGTCTTTATGGACAGGTAGAAGGTATCCTGGGACAGAGACAGAGAAGGGGACATTATAAAACATGTCTTTATAGACTGGTAGAAGGTATCCTGGGACAGAGACAGAGGAGGGGACATTATAAAACATGTCTTTATGGACTGGTAGAAGGTATCCTGGGACAGAGACAGAGGAGGGGACATTATAAAACATGTCTTTATGGACAGGTAGAAGGTATCCTGGGACAGAGACAGAGGAGGGGACATTATAAAACACGTCTTTATGGACCGGTAGAAGGTATCCTGGGACAGAGACAGAGGAGGGGACATTATAAAACACGTCTTTATGGACTGGTAGAACGTATCCTGGGACAGAGACAGAGGAGGGGACATTATAAAACATGTCTTTATGGACTGGTAGAACGTATCCTGGGACAGAGACAGAGGGGACATTATAAAACATGTCTTTATGGACTGGTAGAAGGTATCCTGGGACAGAGACAGAGACATTATAAAACATGTCTTTATGGACTGGTAGAAGGTATCCTGGGACAGAGACAGAGACATTATAAAACATGTCTTTATGGACCGGTAGAAGGTATCCTGGGACAGAGACAGAGACATTATAAAACATGTCTTTATGGACTGGTAGAAGGTATCCTGGGACAGAGACATTATAAAACATGTCTTTATGGACTGGTAGAAGGTATCCTGGGACAGAGACAGAGACATTATAAAACATGTCTTTATGGACTGGTAGAAGGTATCCTGGGACAGAGACAGAGAAGGGGACATTATAAAACATGTCTTTATGGACTGGTAGAAGGTATCCTGGGACAGAGACAGAGGAGGGGACATTATAAAACATGTCTTTATGGACTGGTAGAAGGTATCCTGGGACAGAGACAGAGGAGGGGACATTATAAAACATGTCTTTATGGACTGGTAGAAGGTATCCTGGGACAGAGACAGAGACATTATAAAACATGTCTTTATGGACTGGTAGAAGGTATCCTGGGACAGAGACAGAGGAGGGGACATTATAAAACATGTCTTTATGGACCGGTAGAAGGTATCCTGGGACAGAGACAGAGACATTATAAAACACGTCTTTATGGACTGGTAGAAGGTATCCTGGGACAGAGACAGAGAAGGGGACATTATAAAACATGTCTTTATAGACTGGTAGAAGGTATCCTGGGACAGAGACAGAGGGGACATTATAAAACATGTCTTTATGGACTGGTAGAAGGTATCCTGGGACAGAGACATAGGAGGGGACATTACAAAACATGTCTTTATGGACTGGTAGAAGGTATCCTGGGACAGAGACAGAGACATTATAAAACATATCTTTATGGACTGGTAGAAGGTATCCTGGGACAGAGACAGAGGAGGGGACGTTATAAAACATGTCTTTATGGACTGGTAGAAGGTATCCTGGGACAGAGACAGAGAAGGGGACATTATAAAACATGTCTTTATGGGCTGGTAGAAGGTATCCTGGGACAGAGACAGAGGAGGGGACATTATAAAACATGTCTTTATGGACAAGTAGAAGGTATCCTGGGACAGAGACAGAGGAGGGGACATTATAAAACATGTCTTTATGGACCGGTAGAAGGTATCCTGGGACAGAGACAGAGGAGGGGACATTATAAAACATGTCTTTATGGACTGGTAGAACATATCCTGGGACAGAGACAGAGGAGGGGACATTATAAAACATGTCTTTATGGACTGGTAGAACGTATCCTGGGACAGAGACAGAGGGGACATTATAAAACATGTCTTTATGGACTGGTAGAAGGTATCCTGGGACAGAGACAGAGACATTATAAAACATGTCTTTATGGACCGGTAGAAGGTATCCTGGGACAGAGACAGAGACATTATAAAACATGTCTTTATGGACTGGTAGAAGGTATCCTGGGACAGAGACAGAGACATTATAAAACATGTCTTTATGGACTGGTAGAAGGTATCCTGGGACAGAGACAGAGAAGGGGACATTATAAAACATGTCTTTATGGACTGGTAGAAGGTATCCTGGGACAGAGACAGAGAAGGGGACATTATAAAACATGTCTTTATAGACTGGTAGAAGGTATCCTGGGACAGAGACAGAGGAGGGGACATTATAAAACATGTCTTTATGGACTGGTAGAAGGTATCCTGGGACAGAGACAGAGGAGGGGACATTATAAAACATGTCTTTATGGACTGGTAGAAGGTATCCTGGGACAGAGACAGAGGAGGGGACATTATAAAACATGTCTTTATGGACTGGTAGAAGGTATCCTGGGACAGAGACAGAGACATTATAAAACATATCTTTATGGACTGGTAGAAGGTATCCTGGGACAGAGACAGAGGAGGGGACATTATAAAACATGTCTTTATGGACTGGTAGAAGGTATCCTGGGACAGAGACAGAGACATTATAAAACATGTCTTTATGGACTGGTAGAAGGTATCCTGGGACAGAGACAGAGAAGGGGACATTATAAAACATGTCTTTATGGACTGGTAGAAGGTATCCTGGGACAGAGACAGAGACATTATAAAACATGTCTTTATGGACTGGTAGAAGGTATCCTGGGACAGAGACAGAGGAGGGGACATTATAAAACATGTCTTTATGGACCGGTAGAAGGTATCCTGGGACAGAGACAGAGGAGGGGACATTATACACAAATACTTCTTAGTTACAAACTTTTGAGTTGAGATTCCTCATTCTGACGTTCTGAAACGGACGTGTGTCACGACACATAACTTCATATTATCCTGCTCTGTGTACTGTGTGTTTAGTTGTTACAGAGGTAGTTCATGACATAACTTCATATTATCCTGCTCTGTGTACTGTGTGTTTAGTTGTGTTACAGAGGTAGTTCATGACATAACTTCATATTATCCTGCTCTGTGTACTGTGTGTTTAGTTGTTACAGTGTTAGTTCATGACATAACTTCATATTATCCTGCTCTGTGTACTGTGTGTTTAGTTGTGTTACAGAGGTAGTTCATGACATAACTTCATATTATCCTGCTCTGTGTACTGTGTGTTTAGTTGTGTTAAAGAGATAGTTCAGTGAACTGGTGTGATGAACAAGCCTGACCCCTCTGTTAGGAGGGACTAACTACACACACACCTTCTTCATGAGCAGGAAGATGTGTGTCTGGGCAGCGTCCAGCACGTAGCGGTGAGGAACAACCAGACCCTTCACTGTCAGCCCCATGGTACGACCATCGATGTTGATCCATCGAGGAGCTCCAGGCTTCAGAAAGGTGCTACGCACACACACACACACACACACAGAGATACACACACACACACGCAGAGGTTAAAAACCAAGAAGCAACTCTTTCTGTCTCACACACAGAGGTTAAGGTTCTCTCTGTCTCACACACAGAGGTTAAGGTTCTCTCTGTCTCACACATTCTCCAGTGTAACTCACTTGAAGATGAACTGGGATTTCTCTGGTATGGCAGACGCTGCTCCCCACCTCATCTCCTCAGCTGCCTCGTAGAACGCCATGTTCTCCGCTGCGCACACACACACACACACACACACACACACACACACACACACACACACACACACACACATAGATACACACACACACACACACACGCGCGCGCACACACACATACAGACACACGCACACACACACATACAGACACACACACACACACATACAGAGACACACACACACACGCACACACACTGCTAGGTTAGCTGAGCTGCATACCACAGCATGCATGGTAAACCGTAGGGTACATCCTAAATGACATGGCTCCCTATTCCCTAGTGCACTACATAGGGTGCATCCTAAATGACATGGCTCCCTATTCCCTAGTGCACTACATAGGGTTCCATTTGGGATGAACGTTTCCTCCCTTGCGTCCTCTGTTGGAGGAACTATTAATGCTTTGAGGAGGCAAGGAAAGAGGACACAAGGAATCGAGGAAAAACGAATTGAGGAAACGATGTGTTTTAAAAAAATTTTATTGAACCTTTATTTAACAAGGCAAGCCAGTTAAGAACACATTCTTATTTACAATGACGGCCTAACCCTACCCCGGCCAAACCCTACCCCGGCCAAACCCTACCCCGGCCAAACCCTAACCCGGACGACGCTGGGTCAATTGTGCGCCGCCCGATTCCCGATCAAGGTCGGTTGTGAAACAGCCCAGGATCGAACCAGGGTCTGTAGCGCCGCCTTTAGCACTGAGATACAGTGCCTTAGACCGCTCTGCCACTCGGGAGCGATTTGACCTCTGACCTCATTAGGGCTTGTGTAAGGAAAAAGTATGTGTGTGTACTGACCACTGTGCTCCTTCTTGAGGAAGAGCTTGAAGTCGACTCTGCCTCGTGGGTCACTGATCAGCTCCCAGAAGCTCAAGACCCAACGCTCCACACTCAACTTAGTGGGGATGTCCACACTGATGAAGAGAGAGAGAGGGGGAGAGAGAGAGAGAGGGGGGGAGGAGAGAGAGATGGGGAGGAGAGAGAGAGAGATGGGGAGGAGAGAGAGAGAGATGGGGGAGAGAGAGAGAGAGATGGGGGAGAGAGAGAGAGAGATGGGGGAGAGAGAGAGAGAGAGATGAGAGAGAGAGATGGGGAAGAGAGAGAGAGAGAGAGAGATGGGGAAGAGAGAGAGAGAGAGATGGGGAAGAGAGAGAGAGAGAGATGGGGAAGAGAGAGAGATGGGGAAGAGAGAGAGATGGGGAAGAGAGAGAGAGAGATGGGGAAGAGAGAGAGAGAGATGGGGAGGAGAGAGAGAGATGGGGAAGGGAGAGAGAGAGATGGGGAAGGGAGAGAGAGAGATGGGGAGGAGAGAGAGAGATGGGGAAGGGAGAGAGAGAGATGGGGAGGAGAGAGAGAGATGGGGAAGGGAGAGAGAGAGATGGGGAGGAGAGAGAGAGAGATGGGGAAGCGAGAGAGATGGGGAAGAGAGAGAGATGGGGAAGAGAGAGAGAGATGGGGAAGAGAGAGAGAGATGGGGAAGAGAGAGAGAGATGGGGAGGAGAGAGAGAGATGGGGAAGGGAGAGAGAGAGATGGGGAAGAGAGAGAGAGAGATGGGGAAGAGAGAGAGAGAGAGATGGGGGAGAGAGAAAGATGGGGAAGAGAGAGAGAGAGAGAGAGAGATGGGGAAGAGAGAGAGAGATGGGGAAGAGAGAGAGAGATGTGGAAGAGAGAGAGAGAGAGAGATGGGGAAGATAGAGAGAGAGATGGGGAAGAGAGAGAGAGATGGGGAAGAGAGAGAGAGATGGGGAAGAGAGAGAGAGATTCTAATGAAATCATCATGATCTTCAATCAAGACTTTGAACAGTAGAATCATGTGTATTTCTACTGGGCCAGAGCAAAACTATGCACCTGTGTTCAGTTGCCAGAAATTACCTTCTTGAGTTGAGTTGCCAGAACTCATCACTGTCCGTTATCCAAGGGTTGCTGGGGACAGGGGTTGTCAGGAACGGGTCGTGATTGTGGTGGGTTGTCACGAACTTGACAAAGCTGAGGAGGACAGAGGGGACATAAACGCTGTGAATCTCTATCATACGTTGTCGTCCCAAAAATAATCATATATACAATAAAATAACTTCTCTCGTTATACTGTAACGTTGGGGTTTATTTTATTTTGGACGGGTCTTACATTTCTGAACACAATATTAATGTTGCTGGTCTCAGTCAGTCAATCAGTCAGTCAGTCAATCAATTCATCAAATGACCACACACAAACACAACCTATCAATCAATCAATTAATGTGTGAAGTGTATTGAGAAGGACTTACGCTGTGAGGGACACAGACGATTTGACAGCTGACCTCATTAGGGCTTGTGTAAGGAAAATGTTCTGGGGAGCAGGAGAGAGGAGAGGAGAGAGGGAGATAAGGAGGAGGAGGAGAGGATAGAGGGAGATAAATAAGGAGGAGAGGGGGATAAATAAGGAGGAGGAGAGAGGAGAGGAGAGAGGGGGATAAATAAGGAGGAGGAGAGAGGAGAGGAGAGAGGGGGATAAATAAGGAGGAGAGGAGAGGATAGAGGGAGATAAATAAGGAGGAGGAGAGGATAGAGGGAGATAAATAAGGAGGAGGAGAGGAGATGATAGAGGGGGATAAATAAGGAGGAAGAGGAGAGAGGAGGATAGAGGGGGATAAATAAGGAGGAGGAGATGATAGAGGGGGATAAATAAGGAGGAGGAGAGGATAGAGGGGGATAAATAAGGAGGAGGAGAGGATAGAGGGGGATAAATAAGGAGGAGGAGAGGATATAGGGGGATAAATAAGGAGGAGGAGAGGAGAGGATAGAGGGAGATAAGGAGGAGGAGAGGATAGAGGGAGATAAATAAGGAGGAGGAGAGGAGATGATAGAGGGGGATAAATAAGGAGGAAGAGGAGAGAGGAGGATAGAGGGGGATAAATAAGGAGGAGGAGAGGATAGAGGGGGATAAATAAGGAGGAGGAGAGGATAGAGGGGGATAAATAAGGAGGAGGAGAGGATATAGGGGGATAAATAAGGAGGAGGAGAGGAGAGGATAGAGGGGGATAAATAAGGAGGAGAGGATAGAGGGGGATAAATAAGGAGGAGGAGAGAGGAGAGGATAGAGGGGGATAAATAAGGAGGAGAGGAGAGGAGAGGATAGAGGGGGATAAATAAGGAGGAGGAGAGAGGAGAGGATAGAGGGGGATAAATAAGGAGGAGAGGAGAGGAGAGGATAGAGGGGGATAAATAAGGAGGAGGAGAGAGGAGAGGATAGAGGGGGATAAATAAGGAGGAGAGGAGAGGATAGAGGGGGATAAATAAGGAGGAGGAGAGAGGAGAGGATAGAGGGGGATAAATAAGGAGGAGAGGAGAGGATAGAGGGGGATAAATAAGGAGGAGGAGAGAGGAGAGGATAGAGGGGGATAAATAAGGAGGAGAGGAGAGGATAGAGGGGGATAAATAAGGAGGAGAGGAGAGGATAGAGGGGGATAAATAAGGAGGAGAGGAGAGGAAGAGAGGAGGAGAGGAGAGGATAGAGGGGGATAAATAAGGAGGAGGAGAGAGGAGGATAGAGGGGGATAAATAAGGAGGAGGAGAGAGAGGGGGGATAAATAAGGAGGAGGATAGAGGGGGATAAATAAGGAGGAGAGGAGGAAATAAGGAGGAGGAGAGAGAATAGAGGAAATGAGGATGAGGAGGAGGAGGAGAGAGACGAGAAGAAGGAAAGAGGAGAGAAGAGAGGAAGGGGAGAGAAGGAAGGATAGGAAGGCGAGGAGAGGAAGGGGAGAAGAGAGGAGAGGAAGGGGAGAAGAGAGGAGAGGAAGGGGAGAAGAGAGGAGAGGAAGGGGAGAGGAGAGAGGAGAGGAAGAGGAGAGGAGAGGAAGGGGAGAGGAGGAAGGATAGGAAGGGGAGAAGAGAGGAGAGGAAGGGGAGAAGAGAGGAGAGGAAGAGGAGAAGAAAGGAGAGGAAGAGGAGATACATGATATGTCTGTAATTTCTGTACTTAATCTATTTTCTACACCAACACATAAACTTGAGTGCATTGGGTTATTCAGGTATTCCAGTGCAGAAGTATGTCTGATGTCTTACGGTTCTCCTGACCACGTCGAAGGTCAACACCTGAAAACCCACGAGAGAAGAACAGCTTGTTATTACAGGCAGAGCTCTTCTGTTCCACTGCTATCTAAAGTCACAACTAACGCACTCTCACACACACAATCCCCCTCGAAAGCAGGCTACAGCACAGTCACAGGCTACAGCACAGTCGCAGGCTACACCACAGTCACAGGCTACAGCACAGTCACAGGCTACAGCACAGTCACAGGCTACACCACAGTCACAGGCTATACCACAGTCACAGGCTACACCACAGTCACAGGCTACATACACCACAGTCACAGACTACACCACAGTCACAGACTACACCACAGTCACAGGCTACACCACAGTCACAGGCTATACCACAGTCACAGGCTACACCACAGTCACAGGCTACATACACCACAGTCACAGGCTACAGCATAGTCACAGACTACACCACAGTCACAGGCTACACCACAGTCACAGGCTACACCACAGTCACAGACTACACCACAGTCACAGACTACACCACAGTCACAGGCTACACCAGTTACAGGCTACACCACAGTCACACTACACCACAGTCACAGGCTACACCACAGTCACAGGCTACACCACAGTCACAGGCTACACCACAGTCACAGACTACACCACAGTCACAGGCTACACAACAGTCACAGGCTACACCACAGTCACACTACACCACAGTCACACTACACCACAGTCACACTACACCACAGTCACAGGCTACACCACAGTCACAGACTACACCACAGTCACAGGCTACACCACAGTCACAGGCTACACCACAGTCACAGGCTACACCAGTCACAGGCTACACCACAGTCACACTACACCACAGTCACACTACACCACAGTCACAGGCTACACCACAGTCATAGACTACACCACAGTCACAGGCTACACCACAGTCACAGGCTACACCACAGTCACAGGCTACATACACCACAGTCACAGACTACACCACAGTCACAGACTACACCACAGTCACAGGCTACACCACAGTCACAGGCTATACCACAGTCACAGGCTACACCACAGTCACAGGCTACATACACCACAGTCACAGGCTACAGCATAATCACAGACTACACCACAGTCACAGGCTACACCACAGTCACAGGCTACACCACAGTCACAGACTACACCACAGTCACAGACTACACCACAGTCACAGGCTACACCAGTTACAGGCTACACCACAGTCACACTACACCACAGTCACAGGCTACACCACAGTCACAGGCTACACCACAGTCACAGGCTACACCACAGTCACAGACTACACCACAGTCACAGGCTACACAACAGTCACAGGCTACACCACAGTCACACTACACCACAGTCACACTACACCACAGTCACACTACACCACAGTCACAGGCTACACCACAGTCACAGACTACACCACAGTCACAGGCTACACCACAGTCACAGGCTACACCACAGTCACAGGCTACACCAGTCACAGGCTACACCACAGTCACACTACACCACAGTCACACTACACCACAGTCACAGGCTACACCACAGTCATAGACTACACCACAGTCACAGGCTACACCACAGTCACACTACACCACAGTCACAGGCTACACCACAAGAAGATAAATCTGCATGGTAAGGCAGAAAGAGTGTGTGTGTGTGTGTGTGTGTGTGTGTGTGTGTGTGTGTGTGTGTGTGTGTGTGTGTGTGTGTGTGTGTGTGTGTGTGTGTGTGTGTGTGTGTGTGTGTGTAAACAATCCTCTCGACAACAGGTGAAGGATGTGATGGAATAGAATCTGAAGGAAGAGACGACAGAACAAACTGTCAAATGAAGAGCAGAGAAAGACAGAGAAAATACAAACCCCTCCAACCCAAAAAGGCCTGTGCTGTTGAAATCTTTGACTATGTACAGACACAGGGAGCACAGCCCTGCTATTGAGAAAGGCCGCCGTAGGCAGACATGGCTCTCAAGAGAAGACAGGCTATGTGCTCACTGCCCACAAAATGAGGTGGAAACTGAGCTGCACTATCTAACCTCCTGCCACATGTATGATCATATTAGAGAGACATATTTCCCTCAGATTACACAGATCCACAAAGAATTCGAAAACAAACCCAATTTTGAAAAACTCCCATATCTACTGGGTGAAATATCACAGTGTGACATCACAGCAGCAAGATTTGTGACCTGTTGCCACGAGAAAATGGCAACAAGTGAAGAACAAGCACCATTATAAATACAACCCATATTTATGTTTATTTATTAGGCCGTCATTGTAAAGAACTGTAGTCTAGTAGCCTCTCTAGAGTGAGAGGTAGAGAAGTAGAGAGAGAGAGAACTGTAGTCTAGTAGCCTCTCTAGAGTGAGAGGTAGAGAAGTAGAGAGGGAGAGAGAACTGTAGTCTAGTAGCCTCTCTAGAGTGAGAGGTAGAGAAGTAGAGAGAGAGAGAGAGAACTGTAGTCTAGTAGCCTCTCTAGAGTGAGAGGTAGAGAAGTAGAGAGAGAGAGAGAACTGTAGTCTAGTAGCCTCTCTAGAGTGAGAGGTAGAGAAGTAGAGAGGGAGAGAGAACTGTAGTCTAGTAGCCTCTCTAGAGTGAGAGGTAGAGAAGTAGAGAGGGAGAGAGAACTGTAGTCTAGTAGCCTCTCTAGAGTGAGAGGTAGAGAAGTAGAGAGAGAGAGAGAACTGTAGTCTAGTAGCCTCTCTAGAGTGAGAGGTAGAGAAGTAGAGAGAGAGAGAGAACTGTAGTCTAGTAGCCTCTCTAGAGTGAGAGGTAGAGAAGTAGAGAGAGAGAGAGAACTGTAGTCCAGTAGCCTCTCTAGAGTGAGAGGTAGAGAAGTAGAGAGAGAGAGAGAACTGTAGTCTAGTAGCCTCTCTAGAGTGAGAGGTAGAGAAGTAGAGAGAGAGAGAGAACTGTAGTCTAGTAGCCTCTCTAGAGTGAGAGGTAGAGAAGTAGAGAGAGAGAGAGAACTGTAGTCTAGTAGCCTCTCTAGAGTGAGAGGTAGAGAAGTAGAGAGAGAGAGAGAGAACTGTAGTCTAGTAGCCTCTCTAGAGTGAGAGGTAGAGAAGTAGAGAGAGAGAGAGAACTGTAGTCTAGTAGCCTCTCTAGAGTGAGAGGTAGAGAAGTAGAGAGAGAGAGAGAACTGTAGTCTAGTAGCCTCTAGAGTGAGAGGTAGAGAAGTAGAGAGAGAGAGAGAACTGTCTCTCTCTCTCACTCTCTTTCTCCTCTCTCTCAACTTTCCCTTCACTCTCTCTCTCTTTCTCCTCTCTCAACTTTCCATTCACTCACTCTCTCTCTCTCTCAACTTTCCATTTACTCTCTCTCTCTCAACTTTCCCTTCATTCACTCTCTCTCTCTCTCTCTCAACTTTCCCTTCACTCTCTCTCTCTGTCTCTCTCTCTCTCTCTCTCTGTCTCCTCTCCCTCTCTCTCTGTCTCCTCTCTCTCAACTTTCCCTTCACTCTCTCTCTCTCTCTCCTCTCTCTCAACTTTTCCTTCACTCTCTCTCTCTCTCTCTCTCTCTGTCTCCTCTCTCTCAACTTTCCCTTCACTCTCTCTCTATTCACTCTCCCACATCTCTTCATCTCAGACTGGTGGGGTGATGACGTATGAGGTGGCAGGTAGCCTATCGGTTAAGAGTGTTGGGCCAGTAACAGAAAGGGTGCTGGTTCAAATCCCGAGTCAACTAGGTGAAAAATCTGCCCTTGAACAAGGCACTTAACCCTAAACGGTCCTGTAAGTCTCTCTGGATAAGAGCGTCTGGTAAATTACAAAAATTTCAAATTGAAATATGACAAGGGAAAGAATTTCAGCACATTACATCTAACCTCTGTAACACAGAAGTAGAATCTTGTGTAATTTGGTCAGCAGTGTGAACGTCTGTGTTCATAGTGTTAGAAACTGATGTATCTGCAAACCCCCCCCCCCCCTCCCCCCGATCTGCATGGGCACAACCCCCCCCCCACCCCCGATCTGCATGCCCCCCCCCCCCCCCCCCCCACCCCCACCCCCGATCTGCATGGGCACGCGATCGAAGGTCTCGAGGTGAAGCAAATGAAGCAGTGCTTTCACCCAATCCTGATACATCCAAATAACCAGTGACAAACCCAGAAAACTGAATGAATACTGCTCGTTATCACGTATCCTATTCAGTCCTGGCAGAATCTGGATCTGGAGATGTACATTATGACACCTCCTACCACCTCTCAACGTAGCTCCACCCCCTTCGAACGTCAAACTCTTTTACTTTAACCTCAAACCAGGAAGTCCAAAATAAATCCTATTGAGATAACAAGGATGCTTCCCAAACGACAACACATTATACACTGAGTGGAGAATCATTAAGAACACCTGTCTTTCCATGACATGGACTGACCAGGTGAATCCAGGTGAAAGACATGATCCCTTATTGATGTCACTTGTTGAATCCACTGCAATCAGTGTAGATGAAGGGGAGGAGACCTGGTTAAAGAAGGAGTTTTAAGCCTTGAGACAATTGAGACATGGATTGTGTATGTGTTGCCATTCAGAGGGTGAATGGGCAAGACACATTTAAGTGCCTTTGAACGGGGTATGGTAGTAGGTGCCAGGTGCACGGGTTTGTGTCAAGAACTGCAACGCTGCTGGGGTTTTCCACACTCAACAGTTTTCCATGTGTATCAAGAATGGTCCACCACCCTACGAACATCCAGACAACTTGACCCAACTGTGGAAAGCATTGGGGTCAACATGGGCCAGCATCCCTGTGGAACGCTTTCAACACCTTGTAGAGTCAACATGGGCCAGCATCCCTGTGGAACACTTTCAACACCTTGTAGAGTCAACATGGGCCAGCATCCCTGTGGAACGCTTTCAACACCTTGTAGAGTCAACATGGGCCAGCATCCCTGTGGAACGCTTTCAACACCTTGTAGAGTCAACATGGGCCAGCATCCCTGTGGAAAGCTTTCAACACCTTGTAGAGTCAACATGGGCCAGCATCCCCGTGGAACGCTTTCAACACCTTGTAGAGTCAACATGGGCCAACATCCCTGTGGAACACTTTCAACACCTTGTAGAGTCAACATGGGCCAGCATCCCTGTGGAACACTTTCAACACCTTGTGGAGTCAACATGGGCCAGCATCCCTGTGGAACACTTTCAACACCTTGTAGAGTCAACATGGGCCAGCATCCCTGTGGAACCCTTTCAACACCTTGTAGAGTCAACATGGGCCAGCATCCCTGTGGAACACTTTCAACACCTTGTAGAGTCAACATGGGCCAGCATCCCTGTGGAACGCTTTCAACACCTTGTAGAGTCAACATGGGCCAGCATCCCTGTGGAACGCTTTCAACACCTTGTAGAGTCAACATGGGCCAGCATCCCTGTGGAACGCTTTCAACACCTTGTAGAGTCAACATGGGCCAGCATCCCTGTGGAACGCTTTCAACACCTTGTAGAGTCCGTGGCCTGATGAATTGAGGCTGTTCTGAGAGCAAAGGAAGGGGGGCAACTCAATATCAGGAAGGTGTCCTTGATGTTTTGTACATTCAGTGTATAATGTACAGGGTGCATTTGGGAACCACTCTGTTTTCCAAGGGAAATGTCTCTCAGAGAGCACAGTACTCACCTGTTACCTCCTCTGCATTGGGGTCAATGAGACGGTCCAGACCATAGTCCATGGCACTGTGTGTCCGACGCTGTGGACACAACAAGCACCTGTTTAGTCAGTCTGATGTGCTGTAACTCAACATATTATCTCCAGAGTCTGGAGCACAGACCCCTGGGTAAGGAACTGGAGCACAGACCCCTGGGTAAGGAACTGGGGCACAGACCCCTGGGTAAGGAACTGGGGCACAGACCCCTGGGTGAGGAATTGGAGCACAGACCCCTGGGTAAGGAACTGGAGCACAGACCCCTGGGTAAGGAATTGGAGCACAGACCCCTGGGTAAGGAACTGGAGCACAGACCCCTGGGTAAGGAACTGGAGCACAGACCCCTGGGTAAGGAATTGGAGCACAGACCCCTGGGTAAGGAACTGGAGCACAGACCCCTGGGTAAGGAACTGGAGCACAGACCCCTGGGTATGGAACTGGAGCACAGACCCCTGGGTATGGAACTGGAGCACAGACCCCTGGGTAAGGAACTGGAGCACAGACCCCTGGGTAAGGAACTGGAGCACAGACCCCTGGGTAAGGAACTGGAGCACAGACCCCTGGGTAAGGAATTGGAGCACAGACCCCTGGGTAAGGAACTGGAGCACAGACCCCTGGGTAAGGAACTGGAGCACAGACCCCTGGGTAAGGAACTGGAGCACAGACCCCTGGGTAAGGAACTGGAGCACAGACCCCTGGGTAAGGAACTGGAGCACAGACCCCTGGGTAAGGAACTGAAGCACAGACCCCTGGGTAAGGAACTGGAGCACAGACCCCTGGGTAAGGAACTGGAGCACAGACTCCTGGGTAAGGAACTGGAGCACAGACCCCTGGGTAAGGAACTGGATGAACATACTGATGTTTTCCAAACAGATCTGGCACCAACATCCTCAATCATTGTTCATTTTGAACGAGAACATTATATTACTTGTATTTAATAGTTTTTTATTTAACCCTTATTAAGTTGACTGAGAACACATTCTCATTTACAGCAACGTCCTGGGGAATAGTTACAGGGGAGAGGAGGGGGGATGAATGAACCAATAGGAAGCTACTTGAACACGCTCCAACTCCTTTCTGCATCTAATTGGTCCTTTTGGAAGTTTTTCCTGGTAAACCTTTTTGTTGGATTTTCCTCAGTGTTGTCAAGCAGCCCTCCTAGTTTCCTGCTGCAGCGTGGAGTTCTACCCGAACTGAGTAACAGGTTTGATTTTCCTCAGTGTTGTCAAGCAGCCCTCCTAGTTTCCTGCTGCAGCGTGGAGGCCTACCCGAACTGAGTAACAGGTTTGATTTTCCTCAGTGTTGTCAAGCAGCCCTCCTAGTTTCCTGCTGCAGCGTGGAGGCCTACCTGAACTGAGTAAACAGGTTTGATTTTCCTCAGTGTTGTCAAGCAGCCCTCCTAGTTTCCTGCTGCAGTGTGGAGGCCTACCTGAACTGAGTAACAGGTTTGATTTTCCTCAGTGTTGTCAAGCAGCCCTCCTAGTTTCCTGCTGCAGCGTGGAGGCCTACCTGAACTGAGTAACAGGTTTGATTTTCCTCAGTGTTGTCAAGCAGCCCTCCTAGTTTCCTGCTGCAGCGTGGAGGCCTACCTGAACTGAGTAACAGGTTTGATTTTCCTCAGTGTTGTCAAGCAGCCCTCCTAGTTTCCTGCTGCAGCGTGGAGGCCTACCTGAACTGAGTAACAGGTTTGATTTTCCTCAGTGTTGTCAAGCAGCCCTCCTAGTTTCCTGCTGCAGCGTGGAGGCCTACCTGAACTGAGTAACAGGTTTGATTATTCCCCCATGTCCTAAAAACACCTCGTATAATTTCTCCTGTGTTCTATTACATCACACATAGTCCTTGGCGATGTCCCCCCCCATTAGTCATGTAATAACATTACAGGTCTCATAGGGGTCTCATAGAGGTGTCATAGAGGTCTCATAGGAGTCTCATAGAGGTCTCATAGGGGTCTCATAAAGGTGTCATAGGGGTCTCATAGAGGTCTCATAGAGGTCTCATAGGGGTCTCATAGAGGTCTCATAGGGGTCTCATAGAGGTGTCATAGGGGTCTCATAGAGGTCTCATAGGGGTCTCATAGAGGTGTCATAGGGGTCTAATAGAGGTCTCATAGGGGTCTCATAGAGGTGTCATAGAGGTCTCATAGAGGTCTCATAGGGGTCTCATAGAGGTGTCATAGGGGTCTAATAGAGGTCTCATAGGGGTCTCATAGAGGTGTCATAGGGGTCTAATAGAGGTCTCATAGGGGTCTCATAGAGGTGTCATAGGGGTCTAATAGAGGTCTCATAGGGGTCTCATACAGGTCTCATAGGGGTCTCATAGAGGTGTCATAGGGGTCTAATAGAGGTCTCATAGAGGTCTCATAGAGGTCTCATAGGGGTCTCATAGGGGTCTCATAGAGGTCTAATAGAGGTCTCATTCAGGTCTCATAGAGGTCTCATTCAGGTCTCATTCAGGTCTCATGGGGGTCTCATAGAGGTCTCATACAGGACTCATAGAGGTCTAATAGAGGTCTCATTCAGGTCTCATAGAGGTCTCATAGAGGTCTCATACAGGTATCATAGGGGTCTCATAGAGGTCTCATACAGGTCTCATAGGGGACTCAGAGGACTCATAGAGGTCTCATTCAGGTCTCATAGAGGACTCATAGGGGTCTCATAGAGGTCTCATACAGGACTCATAGAGGTCTAATAGAGGTCTCATTCAGGTCTCATAGAGGTCTCATGGGGGTCTCAGAGGTCTCATGCAGGACTCATAGGGGTCTAATAGAGGTCTCATAGGGGTCTCATAGAGGTGTCATAGGGGTCTAATAGAGGTCTCATAGGGGTCTCATAGAGGTCTCATAGGGGTCTCATAGAGGTGTCATAGGGGTCTAATAGAGGTCTCATAGAGGTCTCATAGAGGTCTCATAGGGGTCTCATAGAGGTGTCATAGGGGTCTAATAGAGGTCTCATAGGGGTCTCATAGAGGTGTCATAGGGGTCTAATAGAGGTCTCATAGGGGTCTCATAGAGGTGTCATAGGGGTCTAATAGAGGTCTCATAGGGGTCGCATAGAGGTCTCATAGGGGTCTCATAGAGGTGTCATAGGGGTCTAATAGAGGTCTCATAGAGGTCTCATAGAGGTCTCATAGGGGTCTCATAGGGGTCTCATAGAGGTCTAATAGAGGTCTCATTCAGGTCTCATAGAGGTCTCATTCAGGTCTCATTCAGGTCTCATGGGGGTCTCATAGAGGTCTCATACAGGACTCATAGAGGTCTAATAGAGGTCTCATTCAGGTCTCATAGGGGTCTCATAGAGGTCTCATACAGGTATCATAGGGGTCTCATAGAGGTCTCATACAGGTCTCATAGGGGACTCAGAGGACTCATAGAGGTCTCATTCAGGTCTCATAGAGGACTCATAGGGGTCTCATAGAGGTCTCATACAGGACTCATAGAGGTCTAATAGAGGTCTCATTCAGGTCTCATAGAGGTCTCATTCAGGTCTCATTCAGGACTCATAGGGGTCTAATAGAGGTCTCATAGGGGTCTCATAGAGGTGTCATAGGGGTCTAATAGAGGTCTCATAGGGGTCTCATAGAGGTCTCATAGGGGTCTCATAGAGGTGTCATAAGGGTCTAATAGAGGTCTCATAGAGGTCTCATAGGGGTCTCATAGGGGTCTCATATAGGTCTAATAGAGGTCTCATTCAGGTCTCATAGAGGTCTCATTCAGGTCTCATTCAGGTCTCATGGGGGTCTCATAGAGGTCTCATACAGGACTCATAGAGGTCTAATAGAGGTCTCATTCAGGTCTCATAGGGGTCTCATAGAGGTCTCATACAGGTTTTATATGGGTCTCATAGAGGTCTCATACAGGTCTCATAGGGGACTCAGAGGACTCATAGAGGTCTCATTCAGGTCTCATAGAGGACTCATAGGGGTCTCATAGAGGTCTCATACAGGACTCATAGAGGTCTAATATAGGTCTCATTCAGGTCTCATAGAGGTCTCATTCAGGTCTCATGGGGGTCTCATAGAGGTCTCATACAGGACTCATAGAGGTCTAATAGAGGTCTCATTCAGGTCTCATAGGGGTCTCATAGAGGTCTCATACAGGTCTCATAGGGGTCTCATACAGGTCTCATAGGGGACTCATAGAGGACTCATAGAGGTCTCATTCAGGTCTCATAGAGGACTCATAGGGGTCTCAGAGGTCTCATACAGGACTCATAGAGGTCTAATAGAGGTCTCATTCAGGTCTCATAGAGGTATAATAGAGGACTCAGATGTCTCATTCAGGTCTCATAGAGGTCTCAGGTCTCATAGAGGTCTCATTCAGGTCTCATAGAGGACTCATTCAGGTCTCATAGAGTTCTCATTCAGGTCTCATGGGGGTCTCATTCAGGTCTCATTCAGGTCTCATAGAGGTCTCATTCAGGTCTCAGAGGTCTCATTCAGGTCTCATTCAGGTCTCATACAGGACTCATAGAGGACTCATTCAGGTCTCATAGGGGTCTCATATAGGTCTCATACAGGTCTCATAGGGGACTCATAGAGGACTCATTCAGGTCTCATTCAGGTCTCATAGGGGTCTCATTCAGGTCTCATAGAGGTCTCATAGAGGTGTCATAGGAGTCTCATAGAGGTCTCATAGAGGTCTCATAGGGGTCTCATAGAGGTGTCATAGGGGTCTAATAGAGGTCTCATAGGGGTCTCATGGAGGTGTCATAGGGGTCTAATAGAGGTCTCATAGGGGTCTCATAGAGGTCTCATAGGGGTCTCATAGAGGTGTCATAGGGGTCTCATAGGGGTCTCATAGAGGTCTAATAGAGGTCTCATTCAGGTCTCATTCAGGTCTCATAGGGGTCTCATTCAGGTCTCATAGAGGTCTCATAGAGGTGTCATAGGAGTCTCATAGAGGTCTCATAGAGGTCTCATAGGGGTCTCATAGAGGTCTCATAGGGGTCTCATAGAGGTGTCATAGGGGTCTAATAGAGGTCTCATAGGGGTCTCATAGAGGTGTCATAGGGGTCTAATAGAGGTCTTATAGGGGTCTCATAGATGTCTCATAGGGGTCTCATAGAGGTGTCATAGGGGTCTCATAGAGGTCTAATAGAGGTCTCATTCAGGTCTCATGGGGGTCTCATAGAGGTCTCATACAGGACTCATAGAGGTCTAATAGAGGTCTCATTCAGGTCTCATAGGGGTCTCATAGAGGTCTCATACAGGTCTCATAGGGGTCTCATACAGGTCTCATAGGGGACTCATAGAGGACTCATAGAGGTCTCATTCAGGTCTCATAGAGGACTCATAGGGGTCTCAGAGGTCTCATACAGGACTCATAGAGGTCTAATAGAGGTCTCATTCAGGTCTCATAGAGGTCTCATTCAGGTCTCATGGGGGTCTCATAGAGGTCTCATTCAGGTCTCATAGAGGTCTCATTCAGGTCTCATAGAGGTATAATAGAGGACTCAGATGTCTCATTCAGGTCTCATAGAGGTCTCAGGTCTCATAGAGGTCTCATTCAGGTCTCATAGAGGACTCATTCAGGTCTCATAGAGTTCTCATTCAGGTCTCATTCAGGTCTCATGGGGGTCTCATAGAGGTCTCATTCAGGTCTCATAGAGGTCTCATTCAGGTCTCAGAGGTCTCATTCAGGTCTCATTCAGGTCTCATTCAGGTCTCATACAGGACTCATAGAGGACTCATAGAGGTCTCATAGGGGTCTCATTCAGGTCTCATAGGGGTCTCATTCAGGTCTCATAGGGGGTCTCATTCAGGTCTCATTCAGGTCTCATAGATGTCGCATAGAGGTCTTATTCAGGTCTCATAGAGGTCTCATTCAGGTCTCATAGAGGTCTCATTCAGGTCTCATAGAGGTCTCATACAGGTCTCATTCAGGTCTCATTCAAGTCTCATAGAGGTCTCATTCAAGTCTCATGGAGGTCTCATTCAGGTCTCATTGAGGTCTACAGATTAAGAGGAGGGAAGATGTGAGCTGATATAGTTCCTATGTGATGCGTATTAACACTACTGGGTGATACAACTATCACTGGAGTATTCTGCGTAGGGATATGACCGTGAACTTAACTTGTCATTAGTCATGTGACCGTTTAGCAGAGACGCCCCACTGTAGTCCCTAGTCAAGTGAGTTCCACAGTAAATAACATAAAAGGATACACTTGGCTCCGAGCTGTTTACTACCACATCAAACGTTACGGCGGAGTCAGAGTAAATTCCATCCCGAAACAGAGTCACGGTGAACGGAGAGAGAGCGGGACTAGACGCTATGGAGCTCATAGGCTGACAGCAACAATATCCTGTCCTTGTGGATACACACACACACAAACACTTTGGTGGGTCCGTACTCACTGGTGGCCTGTGTACTATCCAGTAGGCTCTCTCCTGACAGTCCAACACCACTCTGTCTGGCTTCTTCCTCTCTTTATTAGCCCTGACAGACAGACAGACAGACAGACAGACAGACATGGGAGACATGGGAGACAAACAGACATGGGAGACAGACATGGGAGAGACAGGCAGACAGACAGACATGGGAGAGACAGGCAGACAGGAGAGACAGGAGACAGAAACAGACAGACAGACAGACAGACAGGAGACAGAAACAGGAGAGACAGACAGACAGACAGACAGGAGACAGAAACAGGAGAGACAGACAGACAGACAGACAGGAGACAGAAACAGGAGAGACAGACAGACAGGAGAGACAGGAGACAGAAACAGTCAGAACACATATCGAAGAAACAGACAGGGGAAAGGAGGTAGATACAGGAGACAAAGAGAGACAAGTCACTATTGAATTACACCTGGTCTTGGGGACCCACAAGGTGTGAAGGCTTTTATTCATCCAAGCACTAACACATCTGATTCAAATAATCACACAGCTCTTGATTAGGTGAATCGGACATGTTAATGCTGGACTGAATCATCACACAGCTCTTGATTAGGTGAATCGGACATGTTAATGCTGGACTGAATCATCACACAGCTCTTGATTAGGTGAATCAGACATGTTAATGCTGGTCTGAATCATCACACAGCTCTTGATTAGGTCAATCAGACATGCTAATGCTGGTCTGAATCATCACACAGGTCTTGATTATGTCATTCAGACATGTTAATGCTGGTCTGAATCAAAAGCCTGCACAGTGTGTGGGTCCCTACCAACACATAAACAGCGGTCTAATCCAGTCTTCAGACAACAGAAGGTTACATACTTGTACTGCTCTGTAGCCTGCATCACGATGAAATCCCACTTGGGGTTCATCCATTTGTGGAGATTGTCGTAGTGTTGCTGTTGAAAACAACAGATGTTTGGCTAAAATAACTAAAAGTCAAATAGTTAGAGGACAAAATCCCCCGACGCTGAAAGAACAGATACATGTGTGTAAAGAAATATATATCTCCTCCATCCTGCTTAGGAACCCCCAGCAAACAGAATATAACCCTTAAACCACCACTACAGCCCTTTGGGTGAGACAGCTACTGCACCTGACATTAACATGGTAGTCATTTAGCAGATGCTCTTATCCAGAGATAGCTAGGTGAGACAACTGCATATCACTGTCGTAGTACGTGGGATTTATTTAAGATGTGCATCCCCCCCCCCCGTAGTACCTGCTCATAGGGCTCCAGCATCCCCCCCCCACCCCCCCACCCGTAGTACCTGCTCATAGGGCTCCAGCATCCCCCCCCCCCCCCCCGTAGTACCTGCTCATAGGGCTCCAGCATCCCCCCCCCCCCCCCACCCCCCCACCCGTAGTACCTGCTCATAGGGCTCCAGCATCCCCCCCCCCCACCCCCCACCCGTAGTACCTGCTCATAGGGCTCCAGCATCCCCTTCTTCCGGATGTTTCTCCTGGCCAGATAGACGGCTTTAGGGAGAGAGAGGGGGAGTATACAACATGTTATTCACCACATCTTTACCTCAGCCTGGTGCAGAAAACTACTGGGCCAATACATCATCAGCTTGTCTACACGAGAACATGTGACTCAGAATGTTATTGTGTCACTATCTGAACATGTGACTCAGAATGTTATTGTGTCACTATCTGAACATGTGACTCAGAATGTTATTGTGTCACTATCTGAACATGTGACTCAGAATGTTATTGTGTCACTATCTGAACATGTGACTCAGAATGTTATTGTGTCACTATCTGAACATGTGACTCAGAATGTTATTGTGTCACTATCTGAACATGTGACTCAGAATGTTATTGTGTCACTATCTGAACATGTGACTCAGAATGTTATTGTGTCACTATCTGAACATGTGACTCAGAATGTTATTGTGTCACTATCTGAACATGTGACTCAGAATGTTATTGTGTCACTATCTGAACATGTGACTCAGAATGTTATTGTGTCACTATCTGAACATGTGACTCAGAATGTTATTGTGTCACTATCTGAACATGTGACTGAGAATGTTATTGTGTCACTATCTGAACATGTGACTCAGAATGTTATTGTGTCACTATCTGAACATGTGACTCAGAATGTTATTGTGTCACTATCTGAACATGTGAATCAGAATGTTATTGTGTCACTATCTTAACATGTGACTCGGAATGTTTATTGTGTCACTATCTGAACATGTGACTCGGAATGTTTATTGTGTCACTATCTGAACATGTGACTCAGAATGTTTATTGTGTCACTATCTGAACATGTGACTCGGAATGTTTATTGTGTCACTATCTGAACATGTGACTCAGAATGTTATTGTGTCACTATCTGAACATGTGACTCAGAATGTTATTGTGTCACTATCTGAACATGTGACTCAGAATGTTATTGTGTCACTATCTGAACATGTGACTGAGAATGTTATTGTGTCACTATCTGAACATGTGACTCAGAATGTTATTGTGTCACTATCTGAACATGTGACTCAGAATGTTATTGTGTCACTATCTGAACATGTGACTCAGAATGTTATTGTGTCACTATCTGAACATGTGACTCAGAATGTTATTGTGTCACTATCTGAACATGTGACTCAGAATGTTATTGTGTCACTATCTGAACATGTGACTCAGAATGTTATTGTGTCACTATCTGAACATGTGACTCAGAATGTTATTGTGTCACTATCTGAACATGTGACTCAGAATGTTATTGTGTCACTATCTGAACATGTGACTCAGAATGTTATTGTGTCACTATCTGAACATGTGACTCAGAATGTTATTGTGTCACTATCTGAACATGTGACTCAGAATGTTATTGTGTCACTATCTGAACATGTGACTGAGAATGTTATTGTGTCACTATCTGAACATGTGACTCAGAATGTTATTGTGTCACTATCTGAACATGTGACTCAGAATGTTATTGTGTCACTATCTGAACATGTGAATCAGAATGTTATTGTGTCACTATCTTAACATGTGACTCGGAATGTTTATTGTGTCACTATCTGAACATGTGACTCGGAATGTTTATTGTGTCACTATCTGAACATGTGACTCAGAATGTTTATTGTGTCACTATCTGAACATGTGACTCGGAATGTTTATTGTGTCACTATCTGAACATGTGACTCAGAATGTTATTGTGTCACTATCTGAACATGTGACTCAGAATGTTATTGTGTCACTATCTGAACATGTGACTCAGAATGTTATTGTGTCACTATCTGAACATGTGACTGAGAATGTTATTGTGTCACTATCTGAACATGTGACTCAGAATGTTATTGTGTCACTATCTGAACATGTGACTGAGAATGTTATTGTGTCACTATCTGAACATGTGACTCAGAATGTTATTGTGTCACTATCTGAACATGTGACTCAGAATGTTATTGTGTCACTATCTGAACATGTGACTCAGAATGTTATTGTGTCACTATCTGAACATGTGACCCAGAATGTTATTGTGTCACTATCTGAACATGTGACTCAGAATGTTATTGTGTCACTATCTGAACATGTGACCCAGAATGTTTATTGTGTCACTATCTGAACATGTGACTCAGAATGTTTATTGTGTCACTATCTTAACTAGCTGGAACAACAGTCACACTAAGAAGTAGCTGACAGCTTAAAAACAGGTGTCATTGAAACGCTGACGATTTATGTCTTCTTTTTCAATCCACAATCTGGATCCCTCCACAGCCTCATAGAGGATCTATATACTTTTCCTAACCTCTCTGGATTACAAACAAATTGTGATAAGTGTACTATATTACATATTGGATCACTAAAAATATATAACTTTCACATTGCCGTGTAGTTTACCAATAAAATGGTCTGACGCTGAAGTTGACATACTCGGTATTTATATCCCGAAAGAAAGAAGTTATCTCACTACAATAATACATTTTAATAGAAAGTTAGCAAAAATAGATAAGATCTTGCTACCATGGAAAGGAAAATACCAGTCTATTTGTGAAAAACCCTGATTAACTCTTTAGTCATATCCCAGTTTACCCTGATTAACTCTTTAGTCAGATCCCAGTTTACCCTGATTAACTCTTTAGTCATATCCCAGTTTACCCTGATTAACTCTTTAGTCATATCCCAGTTTACCCTGATTAACTCTATAGTCATATCCCAGTTTACCCTGATTAACTCTTTAGTCATATCCCAGTTTACCTTGATTAACTCTTTAGTCATATCCCAGTTTACCCTGATTAACTCTTTAGTCATATCTCAGTTTACCCTGATTAACTCTTTAGTCATATCTCAGTTTACCCTGATTAACTCTTTAGTCATATCACAGTTTACCCTGATTAACTCTTTAGTCATATCCCAGTTTACCCTGATTAACTCTTTAGTCAGATCCCAGTTTACCCTGATTAACTCTTTAGTCATATCCCAGTTTACCCTGATTAACTCTTTAGTCATATCCCAGTTTACCCTGATTAACTCTTTAGTCATATCCCAGTTTACCCTGATTAACTCTTTAGTCATATCCCAGTTTACCCTGATTAACTCTTTAGTCATATCCCAGTTTACCCTGATTAACTCTTTAGTCATATCCCAGTTTACCCTGATTAACTCTTTAGTCATATCACAGTTTACCCTGATTAACTCTTTAGTCAGATCCCAGTTTACCCTGATTAACTCATTTAGTCATATCCCAGTTTACCCTGATTAACTCTTTAGTCATATCCCAGTTTACCCTGATTAACTCCTTTAGTCATATCCCAGTTTACCCTGATTAACTCTTTAGTCATATCCCAGTTTACCCTGATTAACTCTTTAGTCATATCACAGTTTACCCTGATTAACTCTTTAGTCATATCCCAGTTTACCCTGATTAACTAATTTAGTCATATCCCAGTTTACCCTGATTAACTCTTTAGTCAGATCCCAGTTTACCCTGATTAACTCTTTAGTCATATCCCAGTTTACCCTGATTAACTCTTTAGTCATATCCCAGTTTACCCTGATTAACTCTTTAGTCATATCCCAGTTTACCCTGATTAACTCTTTAGTCATATCCCAGTTTACCCTGATTAACTCTTTAGTCATATCCCAGTTTACCCAGATTAACTCTTTAGTCATATCCCAGTTTACCTATTTGCTTATGGTCTTGCCTACACCTAGCGACCTGTTTTTTAAATTATATGAGAAAAAAAATATTAAATTTTATTTGGAAGGGGAAGCCAGAATTAAATGGGCCTATTTATATAATAAATATGAAATTATAAATATTAAAGCATTAGATCTCTCACTTAAAGGCCTCAGTCATACAAAAGTTCTACTTAAATCTGAACTGGTTCTCTAGCAGATTAGTAAGCATGTCTGACCCCATCCATGTTCAATAATGGCCTTTTTCCCTTTATTCAGACAACAACCTCTCACTTGCGGTTATTTGAAAATGAAATAATCTCCAAAATATTGCTATTTTTAAAACAAGCCATAGAAAGTTGGTTGCAATTTCAGTTTAATTCACCAGAAAAGACAGAACAAATAAAACAACTATTATTATGGTTAATTGATTTTTAAAAAATAATAATTTGAGAATAAAAAAAAAAGTATAATCTTTGTAAATTATATCATAAATAGGACACAGCTAACATAAATATATGGAAATATTTGCTGTACCCAAAATTACAACCAACTAATTGCAGCATTACCGCACAAATGGAAGAGGCAAGTGGAAGGGAGAGAAAGGCAGGAAGTTGTCTGTCGGCCCTGAACTAAAGACCAACATTGGTTAAAGAAAATTGTGATAAATAAATAAGTGTACCAGTTTCACTTATTAAGTACCAAAACATTGACAGCTGTGCCATAGAGACTGCTAAATAATTGGGAAGATATTTTCAATCTACTGACTCCGTGTCACAGTGATACACAAAACAATGCTAGATTAAAACTTTGAGATTTTCCATTTTCCATTTTTATATAAAATTCTTGCAACTGTCTTATACAGTGGGACAAAAAAGTATTTAGTCAGCCACCAATTGTGCAAGTTCTCCCACTTAAAAAGATGAGAGGCCTGTAATTTTCATCATAGGTACGTACACTTCAACTATGACAGACAAAATGAGAAAAGAAAATCACATTGTAGGATTTTTAATGAATTTATTTGCAAATTATGGTGGAAAATAAGTATTTGGTCACCTACAAACAAGCAAGATTTCTGGCTCTCACAGACCTGTAACTTCTTCTTTAAGAGGCTCCTCTGTCCTCCACTCGTTACCTGTATTAATGGCACCTGTTTGAACTTGTTATCAGTATAAAAGACACCTGTCCACAACCTCAAACAGCCACGTCTGGGACCTTTTGGATCGGAGGTTGAGGGCTAGGGACATTCCCCCCAGAAATGTCTGGGAACTTGCAGGTGCCTTGGTGGAAGAGTGGGGTAACATCTCAAAGCAAGAACTGGCAAATCTGGTGCAGTCCATGAGGAGGAGATGCACTGCAGTACTTAATGCAGCTGGTGGCCACACCAGATGATGACTGTTACTTTTGAATTTGACCCTCCTTTGTTCAGGGGACACAATATTCCATTTATGTTAGTCATATGTCTGTGGAACTTGTTCAGTTTATGTCTCAGTTGTTGAATCTTGTCATGTTCATACAAATATTTACACGTTAAGTTTGCTGAAAATATTTTGGTTAGGCCAGGGTGTGACTAGAGTGGGAATTCTATGTTTTGTATTTCTTTGTTGTTTGGCCGGGTGTGGTTCTCAATCAGAGGCAGCTGTCTATCGTTGTCTCTGATTGAGATCCATACTTAGGTAACTTTTTCCAACATGGGTTTTGTGGGTAGTTGTTTTGTGTCTTTCTGCACCAGACAGAACTGTTTTGGTTTTTGTTCATTCTCTTTGTTATTTTGGTTAATCAGTGTTCAGTTATTTTAATAAAAGATGAACACGTACTGCACCTTGGTCCTCCACTCCTTCCAACAGCTGTTACAGATAGAAGCCACAATCTATCTGCAGTATTGAAGCTGATCTACACACTCATTTATTATTTGTTTAAATACATACAAATAAGTATCTGACAGTGACTGGACATTCACTCTCATTTCACTACAGAAGGTAAACCCACCATAGTCTATGTCCTCAGAGGGGCCACTACAGAAGATAAACCCACCATAGTCTATGTCCTCAGAGGGGCCACTACAGAAGATAAACCCACCATAGTCTATGTCCTCAGAGGGGCCACTACAGAAGATAAACCCACCATAGTCTATGTCCTCAGAGGGGCCACTACAGAAGATAAACCCACCATAGTCTATGTCCTCAGAGGGGCCACTACAGAAGATAAACCCACCATAGTCTATGTCCTCAGAGGGGCCACTACAGAAGATAAACCCACCATAGTCTATGTCCTCAGAGGGGCCACTACAGAAGATAAACCCACCATAGTCTATGTCCTCAGAGGGGCCACTACAGAAGATAAACCCACCATAGTCTATGTCCTCAGAGGGGCCACTACAGAAGATAAACCCACCATAGTCTATGTCCTCAGAGGGGCCACTACAGAAGATAAACCCACCATAGTCTATGTCCTCAGAGGGGCCACTACAGAAGATAAACCCACCATAGTCTATGTCCTCAGAGGGGCCACTACAGAAGATAAACCCACCATAGTCTATGTTCTCAGAGGGGCCACTACAGAAGATAAACCCACCATAGTCTATGTCCTCAGAGGGGCCACTACAGAAGATAAACCCACCATAGTCTATGTCCTCAGAGGGGCCACTACAGAAGAGAAACCCACCATAGTCTATGTCCTCAGCGGGCCACTTCTGCACGGGCCAGAAATAAGGGGTCTGCGGAAAGGTTGGGACAGACAGTGACATGAAGATTAGTCATTTGCTCTGCCTCTGACACGGGTAGTTCCAGGGAGATACAGGGAGATAGACACAGGTAGTTCCAGGGAGATACAGGGAGATAGACACATGTGGTTACAGGTAGATAGACACAGGTAGTTACAGGTAGATAGACACATGTAGTTACAGGGAGACACAGGTAGATAGACACAGGTAGTTACAGGGAGATAGACACAGGTAGTTACAGGGAGACACAGGTAGATAGACACAGGTAGTTACAGGGATATAGAGGTAGATAGACACAGGTAGTTACAGGGAGATACAGGTAGATAGACACAGTTAGTTACAGGGAGATACAGGTAGATAGACACAGGTAGATACAGGGAGATAGACACAGGTAGATAGACACAGGTAGTTACAGGGAGATACAGGTAGATAGACACAGGTAGTTACAGGGAGATACAGGTAGATAGACACAGGTAGATACAGGGAGATACAGGTGGATAGACACAGGTAGTTACAGGGAGATAGACACAGGTAGTTACAGGGAGATAGACACAGGTAGTTACAGGGAGATAGACACAGGTAGATACAGGGAGATAGACACGGGTAGTTACAGGGAGATACAGGTAGATAGACACAGGTAGTTACAGGGAGATACAGGTAGATAGACACAGGTAGTTACAGGGAGATAGACACAGGTAGTTACAGGGAGATACAGGTAGATAGACAGGTAGTTACAGGGATATAGACACAGGTAGTTACAGGGAGATACAGGTAGATAGACACAGGTAGATACAGGTAGATAGACACAGGTAGTTACAGGGAGATAGACACAGGTAGATAGACACAGGTAGTTACAGGGAGATACAGGTAGATAGACACAGGTAGTTACAGGGAGATAGACACAGGTAGTTACAGGGAGATAGACACAGGTAGTTACAGGGAGATAGACGCAGGTAGTTACAGGGATATAGACACAGGTAGTTACAGGGAGATACAGGTAGATAGACAGGTAGTTACAGGTAGATAGACACAGGTAGTTACAGGGAGATACAGGTAGATAGACAGGTAGTTACAGGGATATAGACACAGGTAGTTACAGGGAGATACAGGTAGATAGACACAGGTAGTTACAGGGAGATAGACACAGGTAGTTACAGGGAGATACAGGTAGATAGACACAGGTAGTTACAGGTAGATAGACACAGGTAGTTACAGGGAGATACAGGTAGATAGACAGGTAGTTACAGGGATATAGACACAGGTAGTTACAGGGAGATACAGGTAGATAGACACAGGTAGATACAGGTAGATAGACACAGGTAGTTACAGGGATATAGACACAGGTAGTTACAGGGAGATACAGGTAGATAGACACAGGTAGTTACAGGGAGATAGACGCAGGTAGTTACAAGGATATAGACACAGGTAGTTACAGGGAGATACAGGTAGATAGACACAGGTAGTTACAGGGATATAGACACAGGTAGTTACAGGGATATAGACACAGGTAGATAGACACAGGTAGTTACAGGGAGATACAGGTAGATAGACACAGGTAGTTACAGGTAGATAGACACAGGTAGTTACAGGGAGATACAGGTAGATAGACACAGGTAGATACAGGTAGATAGACACAGGTAGTTACAGGGAGATACAGGGAGATAGACACAGGTAGTTACAGGCAGGTACCTGGAAGCGGTAGAGGGTGCTGTCGGGGACCAGGACCAACTTCCTGTGGTTCTGGAGGGGGTAGATGTACCCGTAGGCCACCAGCATGGTCCCAAACGCCTGGGCCTCTGGTGGAGGGAGGGGGAAGAGAAGAGGGGGGAGGAAAGGAGGGGGGTGAGAGGAGGGGGGAGGAGAGGAGGGGGGAGGAGAGAAGGGGGTGAGAGTTCATATATTATCAAAGCTCTTGGTTATACTTTAGTTTACAGCCTTTAACTAGTAGTGACTTGCTTTCATAATAACATGGTAATGAAGAAGTAATTACATTTAAAAAATACCTTAATTGTGTTGGAGTAATTGATATAATTACCCAGCAGAATCCAGTTGCTTACCTTCTGTGGTAACCTTCATTTTGGTGACAATCCATGCTAGAATGTCCTGCCCTGTGTGATGGATGACAAGTCAATATTGATATTCACAGCATGACATCAGTGAGCTGGCTCTCACAGGCCTGGTCTACACACAGACTACCTGTTCTGGCTCTCACAGGCCTGGTCTACACACAGACTACCTGTTGAAGCTACTACCTGGCTCAGACACAGTGCAGAATCCATCCACTTGATAACAATGTGTGGGAGTTTATGTCGTATTGCTTAACTTGTGATTAGATTGATCAGTATATATATATATCTGTCTGTTTTTTCATGAAAAACTACAAATCACAATAACAACCAGCACTGAAGCAGGGAGTACCATGAATGTGATGACAATTTCCTGTCTGTCACATGGTCCTTCCTTCCATTCATCTCCAGCCCTCCTGGTCGCCCAAACGGAACCCTATTTCCTATATAGTTTGGACCAGGGCCCATAAGGCTACGTAGTGCACTATGTAGGGAATAGGGTGCTATTTGGGATGAACAGGAGGGCTGGAGATGAAGGGAGGGAAGGACCATGCTGCTACATTATTCCCTCTATAGTGCTCTAGGTTAGACCACGCCTATAAGTCTACACAGTGCACTATGTAGGGAATAGGATGCTATTTGGGATGAACAGGAGGGCTGGAGATGAAGGGAGGGAAGGACCATGTTGCTACATTATTCCCTCTATAGTGCTCTAGATTAGACCACGCCTATAAGTCTACACAGTGCACTATGTAGGGAATAGGATGCTATTTGGGATGAACAGGAGGGCTGGAGATGAAGGGAGGGAAGGACCATGTTGCTACATTATTCCCTCTATAGTGCTCTAGGTTAGACCACGCCTATAAGTCTACACAGTGCACTATGTAGGGAATAGGATGCTATTTGGGATGAACAGGAGGGCTGGAGATGAAGGGAGGGAAGGACCATGTTGCTACATTATTCCCTCTATAGTGCTCTAGGTTAGACCACGCCTATAAGTCTACACAGTGCACTGTGCCATGTGGGATGTAAGTGTGACCTTTCCCCTCTGGCCCTGGTCTTAGCCCGGGATTAGAGGGCAGCTTGGGAGCACAAAGCCCCCACACAGATCTGATCCAATTGACAGCTGTCTTATATAACCTTCAGTAGCAAGCCTAGCAGGCGGTCTACAAAACAGTCTGCCGCAGCTCTAGAATCTTAGCTTGTCCAATAACTACCCACAACTTCCCAGAATTCAGTTTGTTTTTTAAATAACAACAATGTAGCATTGATGGGAGGTGTTTCCCTACCGTTTCCCCTACTGGGCAGCGCCGCTACCTAGCTTTCTATTGGCTTCAGTTGAATGTTTGGGTTGTTTCAGCCCTGCTACATGGCTACAGTGGCCATATTTCACTCCACCAGGAAAAGGATCTAGGGCAAAACATTGTCATAGTATAATAGAGATGGGAGGGGATATTGTTTGAGGAGATATGTCTCTCAGTGGGGCGACCATCTGGTGCTGTGACTCACCGTTGATGACGTGTGGGATAATGGTTACATTGAGTTTCTGGTCGGCACCCTTCACCCCACTCTTAGGATCCTGCATCTCAACCACAAACACCTCCACCTGGAGCAGGTTGGGGGGGGGGGGGGAAGAGAGACACCCAGACTCAAAATACACTTTGGTTTGTTTCAACGAAAATGGAAGAAAACAGTCCTATCGGGTCAAAGGTCATAGTGATGTGTTCTGTATGATACCTCTGACCTCTGAGATGTGGAGGACCTGATTGGCTCAGAGCCATTTCCCCCTGCTGTCCAAGCAGCTAATTGGTTTAGAGCAGGGGTTCTTAAACTTTTTTAGCTCGAGACCCAAATAAGAAATTGACCGTCCTCCTGTGACACAAATGGTCCAACAACGACCCGAATCAAGAAGAAATAGTGGGTGATTATAGATGTATTCTCATAACTCACTACCCACCTCTCCACATTACCCAGGGCCCACTTTGAGTCCTGACCCACAAGTATAATAAAGCCTTGTTTAGAGGTTAGATTGAGACTGGATCTCTGAGAGGTTTACAATCTCTTCGCTGTAAACAAAATAAATATACAGTAGCCTACAGGGTATGAAACAATAACGTGAGTCTAGTAGCATCTTTTGACGACGCTATGCAGACTACCACGTTGAAAGTCGTGATGACTTCCCAGCTGTTCCATTTCCATTTGTAATTGGATGGGAACAGGATTATGAGCGGCCAAATCCACCAAATTAGAACCTCTTGTAAATAAATAACATTTTACAATTAACTTTTACAAACCAATTGATTCGTTGTTTTTTTTTAAGACATGGAAGGGTCAATTGAAACAACAATCTTGGGGCTCCTCGTGAATTTACTGTAAACTATAATAATCTATCAACAAGTAGGCTGTCACCAGCACACCTTAAATCAATCGACATGATGTGAACTTTTAGTTTATCTAAAGTCTATTACCTTTTTATCAAAACATTTAAAAGTACTGATAAATGACGTAAACGTACTGGTAGTTAACCTACATTTTTTAGGCATGCCATCCGTGGTCGGTAGTGCTGACCATAATCTCTCAGCGTCCTAATTGTCATGTTTGCGGTCAGTCGATACGCGGACCTAAAGAAGAAAATCCAGGTAAGAAATGTTCATGAAAAAAAGTGATCACACAGGTATAATGGTATACCCGGGGCTGGGACAGTAGCCTATTCCATTGACCGCGCGTCAGAGATTGCGTGAGAGGGGCCAGAAAGCGCGAGGACGGATTTATCAACCAATGACAGCTCCGCTAAACTCTGGTTTTAACAACCTGTTACGTGTGACAGTGACACCAACATACGTCACACAATCAAGCAACTATCAATTTGGTGGCATTATGGCAGTAAAACCTTGAATTGAAATGTAACAGTTGTTGGATTATCGCTTATTGAAATATATAAATATATTTTTTAAATCCACGTAAAATATTTGTCGCCCCAGAATGTGGTGAAAGAGGAAGGATAAAAACAATCAACTTTTTTTGCAATCAATTCACTGGATGATAAAATAATAATAATTTGTCACATATATATATATACTTTCATTTGATCTCTCATTTAAGCCTATGAATTTCACAGGTAAACTAGGGCTAGTCTACCTTAATAACCACAGATGGTGCCAAAAACGATACCACAGGTGAAGGTGTCGGACCGACATGACTCCCCGGGTATACACTGCCCTCTACCGCACCCAGGTGGTACTGCCGATAAATGCATGATATTAAATTATGACGACCTGCATGCAGTGCACCCTTCTGATGTGTTGTCATGTTGTAACCAGTGTATATCTCATCTCCTGAAGCCTCACCACCTCCACGATACCACATCCGCAAGGTGGAGTGTAGACGAGAGTGTTCGGAGTGAATCTTGTTGTTGCGTGCCTGTCTTTGTCTGTTGAAATCCATTATTTTTAATAAAACGTTCATCAAATACAACCACCGACTGTTTATTTTGTTTCTGTTTCCCCAAGATGGCGACTCGTATTTCTAAGTGAGGCACAATGTGTGTAGGCTATGGTTTGTTACTGTATTAAAGGTGTGATTTTTCAATTGTGTTATCAATTATTATTCGCAATTACCTTTTGAACAAATTCCTATATTGAAATACCCCTAGCCATAAATAACTTGTAGGCTGGTCTAAAACAATGAATTTCAGTTACTCTAGAAATTGCAATGAGTGAGCTTCAAAGTGTAACAAAATCTGAGGATATGGGCAACCTTTTGTCATCCGCCCAAACGTTTATTCACATTGAGAAAATTATATTACACTGGCCCGGGTTGAACCGGGCAATGTCCTGTCACATCATCGGGCGAAAACTGCGAGGGAGGAGCACCTTTCTCAAATCAAACAGCAATCTGCACCGCTCGGTCATGTTGTCAACAAGGCATCGTCCAAAAACACACATCTCTTTTCCATACAATAAATGTAAGATTTGTCATACTAGTTTTCATCGGGAAGGCAGATAAATCGTTTTTATCAAAATCAATCACTTTCGCATGTAAAAATACAGAACCCTCCTCATCAATCCACGTGCTTGAAAACGTCACTTTTATTTTCAGCCGACTTCGCCGTCGTCGGCCAGAGCGGGTTACCTGGCTCAGGCCCGGGAGGCAGCCCGGTTCCAAAACGAATGCAATCCCTTTTCACCCGGTTTAAACTCCACACACCGCGGTAACCAGGCCAGTTAAACGAACCCCCTTATTGTGCTAGCCCTGTGCGCGCTCACACACACACACACACACACACGTTATCGTAATCGCGCCCCGCCCCACCCGCCCGCGAGTAGACTCTCCAGTCGCTAGCCTCAAACCAACTCTCTCTACTGTATCGATGAAGTTGTTTCAAAGATGGCGGATTTCCTGCCGTCCCGGTCCGTTTTATCTGTGTGTTTTCCAAACTGTCTCCTCACGAGTAACGAGGCAGAACAATTAAGGAAATCTAAAGAAATAGACAAAGGTATTTCGCGGGATAAGCCGTACGTGAAACGGCTGGTGAAGATTCTCCTACTCGGAGCGGGTGAAAGCGGCAAGTCCACTTTCCTGAAGCAGATGCGCATCATCCATGGTCAGGACTTCGATCAAAGGGCCAAAGAAGAGTTCAAGGCCACGATTTTTAGTAATGTAATTAAAGGTAAGGTACTTTTAGGTTGTTCGTTGTACTTTTATATAACGTCACTGTTTAGTTTTTTTGTTTCCCCGGGGCCTTTGTTGACTTATTTGCTCTGTTCGAGAGTTGACGTCTGAGTGGGAAGTAGCCACCCAGCTAGCATGCTAACAGTAGCCGTAACTTGGTATGCTAGCTAGCTATGTTGGGAGGACGGGCGCACTCACATCTGTTTTCTTCGCTAGCCTAGTTAGCTAGCTAACACACACACACAGACACACAAAGCTAGAAGAAACGCCCATGTTTATTTGAAACTGTTTCTGTGCACCAGTGGGATTTGAAGAGATGAGGCCACACAGACCCGAGCGGGGGGTTTCCCTTTGAGCATGATTCAGATGTCTGAATATTTCTCCTGATATCACGCGTATTGTTTGTCCCATGTCAGTATTATTCAGGGGTTGGAAAATAGTACGACAGTTAATCAGCTGTTTTTTTTTATCAGGCAATGTACCCAGCTAGCAGTAAGCTTTGGCTAACTAATGCGCTAGCTAGCTAGCTTTGTTGCTGTAGTTTAACTTATTTATAAACTTATTTTAGTGTTTTTAAAAACATGAATCTTGAACAGTCATAGTGAAATAACTTGGTAGCTAGTTTGGAAATCAGAAAGCTTAAAATGGTTTTAATCACAGCGGATATAACTAGATGAAGTAAATCCTAACCACCATTGCACATATTTGATAAAAGTCAGATGCATGACGTTTTCATGTTATGGAAACCAAGCCGTATACGAGGACTCGGATGGGCATCATAGGGGATTAAAACGTGGAGACGGATAATACACTGTTAAATGTTTAGGGTGGTTACTGAAGGCAAATATGTAATTAGTAACTCCTTGTTCGTTGGTGCGGAGTGTATAATGAACAAAAATATAAACGCAACAATTCAATATTTTACTGAGTTAGTTCATAGAAGATCATCAGTCAATTTAAATAAATTCATTAGTCCCTAATCTATGGATTTCACGACTGGGAATACAGATTCATCTGTTGGTCACAGATGCCGTAAAAAAAATTCAAGTTGCCATCTGTAAAATGCAATTGTGTTATTTGTCCGGTAGCTTATGCCTGCCCATACCATAACCCCACCACCACCATGGGCATTCAGTTCAAAACACTGACATCAGCAAACTGCTCGCCCACACGACAACATGCATGTGGTCTGCGATTGTGAGGCAGGGTTGGACATACTGCCCCCCCAAAAATTAAATGACGGAGGCGGCTTATGGTAGAGAAATTAACATTCAATTCTTGGAAAAAAAGACGTGCTCACTAACAGGGGTGTAAACAAATTTGTGCACAACATACGAGAGAAATAAGCTTTTTTGTGCGTATGGAACATTTCTGGGATCTATTATTTCAGCTCATGAAACATGGGACCAACACTTTACATGTTGAGTTTATATTTTTGTTCAGTGTATAATGTGTGAATGTATGTAGCTAAAGAAACCAGAGGTGGCTGGTGGGAGAAGCTGTAGGAGGACCAGGCTCATTGGAATGGAACAGAGTCAAATCTGTGGTTTCCATATGTTTGATACCGTTCCATTTATTCCAGCCATTACAATGAGCCCGTCCTCCTATAGCTCCTCCCACCAGCCTCCTCTGATAGAAATCTCGGGAACCTGAACGTTTCTCCAAACCTGCACTATAAAGGTGTTTACACGTGAGCAGCACTAAACGGCAGTTGAGCAGCACTAAACGGCAGTTGAGCCGCACTAAACGGCAGTTGAGCAGCACTAAACGGCAGTTAAGCAGCACTAAACGGCAGTTGAGCAGCACTAAACGGCAGTTGAGCAGCACTAAACGGCAGTTGAGCAGCACTAAACGGCAGTTGAGCCGCACTAAACGGCAGTTGAGCCGCACTAAAGGGCAGTTGAGCAGCACTAAACGGCAGTTGAGCCGCACTAAACGGCAGTTGAGCAGCACTAAACGGCAGTTGAGCAGCACTAAACGGCAGTTGAGCAGCACTAAACGGCAGTTGAGCAGCACTAAACGGCAGTTGAGCCGCACTAAACGGCAGTTGAGCCGCACTAAACGGCAGTTGAGCCGCACTAAACGGCAGTTGAGCAGCACTAAACGGCAGTTGAGCAGCACTAAACGGCAGTTGAGCCGCACTAAACGGCAGTTGAGCCGCACTAAACGGCAGTTGAGCCGCACTAAACGGCAGTTGAGCCGCACTAAACGGCAGTTGAGCAGCACTAAACGGCAGTTGAGCAGCACTAAACGGCAGTTGAGCAGCACTAAACGGCAGTTGAACCGCAAAAGAAAATCTGTCTACCGTGTAGAGACGAGCGGCCCCGGTTGTTGTCAGCTTGAATATTGTCATTAAAATGTTGTTTTTGATTGGTTGGCAAGATGAACTCTGTGCATTGGTCGACCACGTGCTACGGCCGCTCAAGACTTCAGCTAATTTCATCTTCTGGTGCTGAGCCAGCAGTGCTGCCGCTGCTCACGGGGACGAGCACCACGAACCACTTGCCACTTCCGTTTTGGCACCCGCCGCCCTACTCTTATTGAAGTCTATGAGGCCGGTTGCCACGACCTGCCTGTAAGCGTGGTAACAGCATGCAAGACACGCTTCCACGTGGCCTACCACTGTCGATCACATCATATAGGCACCGGTTTCAGACCGTTTCCATACCGATATCCACACATTATACAATCAGGACCGACGGACAAGGAATCGCCGATTATTGATAAACCTTCAGTAACAGGATTTTCGTTTAAAAAAAATAACGTCCTCTTTAAAAATGTGTCAGTTGTTTTTTTGGCCTCAGCATTTTAACCACCTACGTCCTTTATAGGGCAACTGGAAACCATGTTGTTTTGAGGCGGCGATGTGATCGCTCGTATTCCAATTGTTTCTATTCACCCAGACAGTCTGTCAAACTTGCTGGCTAGATCAATTGGCTACTTTGTGTCTTACCTAGCTAGCTATTTGTTATTTTACTGTAAATAATATTTACTTGTCAGACCCCTCCCCTGAATGTTGAGTGTTTAGTTGAAAGTTCAACACCGGTGGATGTCGGTCACGTTTTGGTAGACTGGGGGATTAGGCCTAGCTGTATAAAATCTGAAGAGAGAGAGAGAGAGAGAACATGAAAGGGGTGTTTCTGCCTCCAACTTGCGTGGTCATACCAGGTCTGGTAGTCGTGACAACCCAGCCCTGCACACACTAGTCAATGATATTACCAGAGATGTACAGCAATACTACAGTCCGATAACTCCTGTTATGCAAACAAACATCTTTTATGGGGGTGAAACCACTCTGCGTGCTCCCCCCCCCCCCCCCCCCTACTAGTTGGCTACTTTGTTCATTACGCAGACTAATTTAGGTTTCCTGGTACACACTGGTTTGTTAGTGTAGCAGTCCCAAGGAAATAAATTAATTGTCAACTATACAATTATAGTCATTGTGTTGTTGTTTTTGGTCAACTTTTCCTTTGTGTGTCGTTGATCACAATGAAGCTATTTATCTTAGATCTGTCGTACGCAGACTAAACTCTTCCATTTAATGTCTTCTTGTTGACGCACCGTTTCTCAGAACTCCTATTAAAGAACCATGTTGAATCATTGTGTTAATTTTAGATGGGTACTTTACTGTTATTTAATCATCAGACATGGAGGATGTCCCCGGTAGCTCTGTCTGTCTGTCTGTCTGTCTGTGTGGGTGGGTGCAGGGGGTTCCCAGCCTCACACCATGATGTCATATCCTTACTGTGAAATGCATGAATGGGGGGGAAATGTATACACACACACACACAGACAGATGGATGATTGGCTGTGGGTGATTGGCTGTGGGTGATTGGCTGTGGGTGATTGGCTGTGGGTGATTGGCTGTGGGTGATTGGCTAAGCCCGGGCAGGATCCCCAATGAGGAACGCTGTGTTTTGTCTTCTATGTGACAGATGAATGGTGGGAGTCCTGAGGTTCGTCCCAAATGGCTCCCTATACACTGCACTAACGTGTTGGCCTGCGCCCTATGGACCCTGGTGTAAAGTAGTGCACCATTTGGGGGACGAAGCCCCCCGATGACGCTGCTCTGTTCTCATCTTCGGCGTCCGTCAGACCGGAAATATAGATTGTAGCCTATAGACCTGGTGGTGAAAGGCCTGTGTTTAGGGACTTTATCTCATCGGTCTTCTATTTGTAAACAAAGGGCCTTGGCTCATCATGTTATGATTTAAATTCTTTAATCCACCTCTAAATCTCCCTTCTGCTAAATCTCCCCCCGTTAAGTCTACAGTTCTGACCTGATGGGGTGGGGGGGGGGGGGGGGGGGGGTGCGTGCGTGTGTTTGTTTTAGCTAAATAAATGGTTTGTCCCTGTCTCCTAAATCTTGTTGTACTTATTTACATTCTACAGGCCTGTTTATCTGGACTGTATTTTATCCCTAAGAAGTGATACGATCTACCCCCCCCCCCTCTCTTTGTCTCTCTGGAAGAACAGCCTAGTGCATGTCTGGATAGTATAGCCTAAGTCACATATGTCAGAGTCAAGGCCCGCGGGCCACATCCGGCCCGCAAGAAGGTTTTTTACGGCCCCTGGGATGATCTTGATTTATTATTAGAACCGGCCCGCAGCAAGCCGGCAGCCCGCAGATCTTTTACACGCACCAATACTACATTTCCCACAATGCAAAGGTGACGCACCGAGCAGTAGGCTGCTTCATTTCAATATTTATTGGCACAGCAGTCGTCAGCATCACAGTAAAATTAACTTTCAGATACCCATCAAAAATGGCAAAACGGAAGGTGGATACTGAGAACCGGGGGTTTCAAACAAGGTGGGAGTCGGAGTATATGTTCACGAAGGTAGCTGGAAAACCTGTGTGTCTTCTGTGTGGAGAAAGTGTGGCGGTACTGAAAGAGTATAATCTGAGACGACATTATGAAACGAAACACGCGGACAAAAACAAGAATATGGACATGGAACAAAGGCTACAAAAGGCAGAGGAATTAAAACGAGGCCTCAAATCTCGACAGGCTCTGTTCAAAAAAGCCAAATCACAAGGCCAGGCTGCTGTCAAGGCCAGTTTTATTTTGGCAGAAGAGATCGCTAAATCAGCCCGGCCATTTACGGAGGGGGATTTCATCAAAAACTGCATGATTAAAGTTTGTGACGAAGTTTGCCCAGAAAAAAGGCAACTCTTTTTAAATGTGAGTCTGAGCAGAAACACCATTGCCGAGAGAGTAGACCAGTTGTCCATCAATCTAAAAGAGCAGCTTGTGAAAAAGGGAAAAGATTTTATTGCATATTCCTTGGCTGTGGATGAGAGCACCGACATTTCTGACATTGCCCAGTTGTCAATTTTCATCCGCGGAGTGGACTCCAACCTAAGCGTGACAGAGGAGTTTTTGGCTTTACGTCCTATGCATGGCACAACTACGGGGCATGATTTGTATGAAGAGGTGTCAAGATGTGTAAATGAGATGGAGCTGCCTTGGGAAAAACTCGTGGGTTTGACAACCGACGGAGCACCTGCGATGTGTGGACACAGGAGCGGACTGGTGGCGAAGATACGGGAAAAGATGCAAGAGGAAAACGCGACAGGTGAGCTGACAGCTTATCATTGTATCATACACCAGGAAGCGTTGTGCGGTAAAGCCTTGAAAATGGAGCATGTAATGAGCATCATCACGCGCACAGTTAACTTTATCAGAGCCAAAGGTTTGAATCACCGCCAGTTCAAGGCATTTCTGACGGAGTTAGAAACGGAGCATGGTGATTTGCCTTATCACACAGAGGTGCGATGGCTAAGCCAGGGAAAGATGTTTCGAGCTTCGTGAGGAGATTTGTCTGTTCTTGGACAGCAAAGGGAAAGACACAACACAACTCCGAGACGAAATGTTTCTGTGTGAAATGGCTTTTCTGTGTGACATTACGAGTCATCTGAATGCAATAAACTTGCAGCTGCAGGGTCGGGATCGTGTCATCTCTGATATGTACAGTACAGTGAAGGCATTTAAAACCAAACTGACTCTGTGGGAGACGCAGATGCGGAAAGAAAATTTGAGCCACTTTCCCAGCTGCCAGACCATGAAAGAGAAGCTCTCTACCAGTGCGTTCCCGAGCACACAGTTGGCTGATAAAATAGGTATGCTTGCCGCTGACTTTCGACGCCGATTTGCTGACTTTGAAGCACAAAAAAGCAGGTTGGAACTGCTCGGTAACCCATTTGCTGTTGACGTGGAAAGCTCACCACCAAACCTCCAAATGGAGTTGATTGACCTCCAATGCAATGATGCACTGAGGGCAAAATATGCGGCAGTGGGTGCTGCGGAGTTCGCCCGTTTCCTCCCCGGCACAATGCCCCAGCTGCGCATCCAGGCTGCTCAAACGTTGTCTATGTTTGGCAGCACATACCTGTGTGAACAACTGTTTTCTTTGATGAACCTGAACAAAACATCACACAGAAGTCGACTTACTGCTGAACACCTCCACTCAATTCTGAGGATTTCTTCAGCTCAGAGCCTTACCCCGAACATTGATGAACTTGTGGAAAAGATGGGACACCACCAAGTATCACCCTCAACCTCAAACAAGTGAACATTACTGTGCAATCACATATTTAGAGTTTTTACTCAGTTCAAGTTTAAAAGTTAAAATTTAATATTTGTTTTCACTGCATGTTACTTCTCCTTAAACAAAGTGTTGTTTTTGATTAATAGATTTTTGCACTTTATTTTTTTGTATTTCAATCCAATTATATTTTAAAAATATTTCAGTTGAGTGGATGATAGAAAATTGCTATTATTGTTTTTTCTTTGAAGTAAATTTAGCCCACTTTTGCTAAAATAGAAAATATAGTCTACTGATGGTGCCTTGAATACCGGTTTCTTTCATTTAATGTTCATGTTATGGGGATATTTATATAAAGGAAATTTGTCTTTTGTGTCTGTTGAAAATTAAAGATTACTGACAGAGCCATAAGAAAATATTGCTTTATTTATCTGATCATATTGTAATATATTTGTTAGGTTTTCAGTAGGTTCAATTAGGTTCACTAGACTATATGCGTCATTTAAAAATTTTTCAATGAACATTCGAACAGTCCGGCCCTCGTCTTGTAGCTGATTTTTTTATTTGGCCCTCCGTCCATTTGACTTTGACACCCCTGGCCTAAGTCTAGATGTGGTACCCTGTTCCCTAGATAGTGCACTGCTTTTTTTACTTGGGCCCATAGGGGGGGTCTGGTCAGAAGTAGTGCACTAAATAGGGAATAGGGTGTCATGTGAGCCAACAGGCGTTGTGTAGCATTAATGACAGTGGCAGATTTTTGCTGTCCGGCCGACTCGTGAGGAGCTAGCAGGGGCCTCGGGTGTTGCACTTCCTCTTGTGATGTCATAGATGGATGGACGGGTGGTGTTGGATCTAGGCTGAACTCTCCCAGCGTGAGTCAACTCTTTCAGTTATTAAACAGATGTTAGAACAACTTTATTTTAAAGCCTCTGGGGTTCTCAGTGCTGATCTAGGATCAGATACCCCCTGTGTTATTCATTGATCTAATAGGCAGAACTGATCCTAGACCAGCAATGTCTCCTACTCTGAGATGCTTTGTGAGTATGTGCTATGAACACCTGTTCAGTCTAGGGCAGGGTTGCCTAACCCTCTTCCTGAGGATCTACTGTCCTGTAGGTGTTCAGTCTAACCCTAATTTAGCATATCTGATTCAGCTAGTTAAGGTCTTGTTGAGCATCTAATTAGTAGAATCAGGTGTGTTTAAATTAGGGTTGGACTGAAAACCTACAGGACTGAAAACCCACAGATCTCCAGGAAGAGGGTTGGGCTGAAAACCCACAGACTGGTAGACCTCATGGAAGAGAGTTGGGCTGAAAACCCACAGGCCGGTAGATCTCCAGAAAGAGAGTTGGACTGAAAACCCACAGGACGGTAGATCTCATGGAAGAGAGTTGGGCTGAAAACCCACAGGACGATAGACCTCATGGAAGAGAGTTGGGCTGAAAACCCACAGGCCGGTAGACCTCATGGAAGAGAGTTGGGCTGAAAACCCACAGGCCGGTAGATCTCATGGAAGAGAGTTGGGCTGAAAACCCACAGGCCGGTAGATCTCATGGAAGAGAGTTGGGCTGAAAACCCACAGGCCGGTAGATCTCATGGAAGAGAGTTGTGGAAACCCTGGTCTACGGTCTTTGGGTTTGATAGAACAGGTTGATTTCCAGGAGTCAATCTGTTTAGTCCTTTCTGAATAACTGGCTGATGCTCTTGAGTCCCCAATGCCACCCTATTCCTTACATAGTGCACTATGTTTGAGCAGAGCCCTGTGTGCCAAAGTCAAAGACTTGATGGTTAGTTGTCTAATTGAATTCAATGTGGCAGTTTAGGGCCCAAGGAGAGAGTAGGGTAGGGAATCGGGTTCCATTTGAGACAGTGCTCTGATCCACAGGGTCTGCTGCCTTGTCTCAGCCCTCTGCTCTGAGCCACATAGTCTGCTGCCTTGTCTCAGCCCTCTGCTCTGAGCCACAGAGTCTGCTGCTTTGTCTCAGCCCTCTGCTCTGATCCACAGAGGCTGCTGCCTTGTCTCAGCCCTCTGCTCTGAGCCACAGAGTCTGCTGCCTTGTCTCGGCCCTCTGCTCTGAGCCACAGAGTCTGCTGCCTTGTCTCGGCCCTCTGCTCTGAGCCACAGAGTCTGCTGCCTTGTCTCGGCCCTCTGCTCTGAGCCACAGAGTCAACTGCCTTGTCTCGGCCCTCTGCTCTGATCCACAGGGGCTGCTGCCTTGTCTCGGCCCTCTGCTCTGATCCACAGGGGGCTGCTGCCTTGTCTCGGCCCTCTGCTCTGATCCACAGGGGGCTGCTGCCTTGTCTCGGCCCTCTGCTCTGAGCCACAGAGTCTGCTGCCTTGTCTCGGCCCTCTGCTCTGATCCACAGAGTCTGCTGCCTTGTCTCGGCCCTCTGCTCTGATCCACAGAGTCTGCTGCCTTGTCTCGGCCCTCTGCTCTGATCCACAGAGTCTGCTGCCTTGTCTCGGCCCTCTGCTCTGATCCACAGAGTCTGCTGCCTTGTCTCGGCCCTCTGCTCTGATCCACAGAGTCTGCTGCCTTGTCTCGGCCCTCTGCTCTGATCCACAGAGTCTGCTGCCTTGTCTCGGCCCTCTGCTCTGATCCACAGAGTCTGCTGCCTTGTCTCGGCCCTCTGCTCTGATCCACAGAGTCTGCTGCCTTGTCTCGGCCCTCTGCTCTGATCCACAGAGTCTGCTGCCTTGTCTCGGCCCTCTGCTCTGATCCACAGAGTCTGCTGCCTTGTCTCGGCCCTCTGCTCTGATCCACAGAGTCTGCTGCCTTGTCTCGGCCCTCTGCTCTGATCCACAGAGTCTGCTGCCTTGTCTCGGCCCTCTGCTCTGATCCACAGAGTCTGCTGCCTTGTCTCGGCCCTCTGCTCTGATCCACAGAGTCTGCTGCCTTGTCTCGGCCCTCTGCTCTGATCCACAGAGTCTGCTGCCTTGTCTCGGCCCTCTGCTCTGATCCACAGAGTCTGCTGCCTTGTCTCGGCCCTCTGCTCTGATCCACAGAGTCTGCTGCCTTGTCTCGGCCCTCTGCTCTGATCCACAGAGTCTGCTGCCTTGTCTCGGCCCTCTGCTCTGATCCACAGAGTCTGCTGCCTTGTCTCGGCCCTCTGCTCTGATCCACAGAGTCTGCTGCCTTGTCTCGGCCCTCTGCTCTGATCCACAGAGTCTGCTGCCTTGTCTCGGCCCTCTGCTCTGATCCACAGAGTCTGCTGCCTTGTCTCGGCCCTCTGCTCTGATCCACAGAGTCTGCTGCCTTGTCTCGGCCCTCTGCTCTGATCCACAGAGTCTGCTGCCTTGTCTCGGCCCTCTGCTCTGATCCACAGAGTCTGCTGCCTTGTCTCGGCCCTCTGCTCTGATCCACAGAGTCTGCTGCCTTGTCTCGGCCCTCTGCTCTGATCCACAGAGTCTGCTGCCTTGTCTCGGCCCTCTGCTCTGATCCACAGAGTCTGCTGCCTTGTCTCGGCCCTCTGCTCTGATCCACAGAGTCTGCTGCCTTGTCTCGGCCCTCTGCTCTGATCCACAGAGTCTGCTGCCTTGTCTCGGCCCTCTGCTCTGATCCACAGAGTCTGCTGCCTTGTCTCGGCCCTCTGCTCTGATCCACAGAGTCTGCTGCCTTGTCTCGGCCCTCTGCTCTGATCCACAGAGTCTGCTGCCTTGTCTCGGCCCTCTGCTCTGATCCACAGAGTCTGCTGCCTTGTCTCGGCCCTCTGCTCTGATCCACAGAGTCTGCTGCCTTGTCTCGGCCCTCTGCTCTGTGCCACAGAGTCTGCTGCCTTGTCTCGGCCCTCTGCTCTGAGCCACAGAGTCTGCTGCCTTGTCTCAGCCCTCTGCTCTGATCCACAGAGTCTGCTGCCTTGTCTCAGCCCTCTGCTCTGAGCCACAGAGTCTGCTGCCTTGTCTCAGCCCTCTGCTCTGAGCCACAGAGTCTGCTGCCTTGTCTCAGCCCTCTGCTCTGAGCCACAGAGTCTGCTGCCTTGTCTCGGCCCTCTGCTCTGAGCCACAGAGTCTGCTGCCTTGTCTCAGCCCTCTGCTCTGAGCCACAGAGTCTGCTGCCTTGTCTCAGCATGTTGTTTGTATCCTGTTTACCCTCCCGCAGCCTCTTAATGACTACTGCGCTAGGAGACTGTATGTGTGTGACGCTGTGCCTGTTCGGCTCTAAGGGACTCCAGAAAGGAAGTGTGTTTCCGACTCTTATGGAACGTTGGGATTGTTTCTTTACAGCAAACTGGTACATCGTTCTGTGTCGTGTAGAGATAGAACAATGTCGGTTGGCATTCTACACAACATTGAATAACTGCTGTGTGCCAGCCAGGAGAAACCCTCTGTGTACCCCACAGAGCCACTGCTCCTTTACTTCCTCTGCAGCCAAGTGTTCCTGCTGGGTCAGGGCTTGTTCTGGTATGGATGTGGCGGTGACGAAAGAGCCTCGGCAGGCGCTGACGAAAGAGCCTCGGTGGTGTTTGTTAGCCGCTATCTCTAGAGGTCAAAGGTCATTTGAAAACAATGACTGGAGATTGCATCAACGGAAATACTCAGAATTCCACTGATGTGAAACGGTACAACACACCTCCTGTCCTTAGTGTCAACCGCTCAGGTGATCACTTCCTGTGTGTGTGTGTGGTATATTTTGTGTGTGTGGCATGTTTTGTGTGTGTGTAATATAGTTTGTGTGTATAATAACATCATTACTTCAATCATTAGGAAACAGTCTACCAAGAAACCTCAGCCCCTAAACATAAGTACCTATTCAGTGTTTTCATGTTGTCAGCTGGCTGTTTCAGGTACCCCGTCTAGCAGAATCTGGGGAGAACACGGTCTGACTTCCAGGGATGGGAGTAAAATAGATACATTAGAGTATCCAATTTATTATTTTTGACGATATTATATATCGATTCAAATGCTTTTAGTTTCTAGGGAGCTAACGTTAGCTACTAGGTAGCTATCGTGATGCATATCGTATCATGGTGAGTCGTGATGCATATCGTATCATGGTGAGTCGTGATGCATATAGAATCGCGATACATATTGTATCATGGTGAGTCGTGATGCATATAGAATCGCCATACTATGGTGCCGATACAATATGTATCTTGGTAATATCATATCCCGCCAGTCCCCAGCCTGTCCGGCTTGACATCAACAACACCAACAACAACAACAACACAAGCCTTTTGAATAGGTTGATGTTTGACCTCGTCTGAAAGACCTGCTCGTCTTTTACCTATTGGAAGTCTCTTCAGACCCTCAGTTGACTGATTGATCCCCAGAGAGTTATTTGATTGGTGCATTTATAATCCCCCTTTAATAATTAGTCATCAATGAACTTGAATGTCCCCGTCATTCTGTCTCTGTAGCTCCTTCTGTCTTTTATGTGTGTGTGTGTGTGTGTGTGTGTGTGTGCGCGCTCTCAAAGAAATGACAGTTGAATCTCTGCAGAGAAAGGAACTAAACAGTGATAAGACTGTGGAAGGAGGAAGCTATTATTACCCACAAGCCCCGTGCTCTTCCTCCCAGAGAGGCTCTCTGTTCTGGCCTCCGAAACCCTTAGCTGAGTTTTTATGCATTAATGTTTGATGGCTCATTAGCATCGTGGCTGTTTTTCTATGGACGTAGGCTATTGATTGTTAGCATCGTGGCTAATGTTTTTCTATGGACGTAGGCTATTGATTGTTAGCATCGTGGCTAATGTTTTTCTATGGACGTAGGCTATTGATCGTTAGCATCGTGGCTGTTTTTCTATGGTCGTAGGCTATTGATCGTTAGCATCGGGGCCTAATGCGTGCGTGCGATGGATGTTTTGCCATTGATCTATTGATCCTATCCTTCATTATTACATCAACAGCCCAGGCCGTGTGTGAGAGAGAGAGCCCCTGGAATACAGCCCTGTTTAGTGAGAGAGAGCACCTGGAAAACAGCCCTGTTTAGTGAGAGAGAGCACCTGGAAAACAGCCCTGTTTAGTGAGTGAGAGAGAGCCCCTGGAAAACAGCCCTGTTTAGTGAGAGAGAGCCCCTGGAAAACAGCCCTGTTTAGTGAGTGTGAGAGAGAGCCCCTGGAATACAGCCCTGTTTAGTGAGTGAGTGAGTGAGTGAGTGAGTGAGTGAGTGGGAAAAAAAAGAGCAAGCCCTGTAATTATACTACTCCTTATCAGTGGTCTGTAGCTGGCAGCCAGTCTAATTATACTACTCCTTATCAGTGGTCTGTAGCTGGCAGCCAGTCTAATTATACTACTCCTTATCGGTGGTCTGTAGCTGGCAGCCAGTCTAATTATACTACTCCTTATCAGTGGTCTGTAGCTGGCAGCCAGTCTAATTATACTACTCCTTATCAGTGGTCTGTAGCTGGCAGCCAGTCTAATTATACTACTCCTTATCAGTGGTCTGTAGCTGGCAGTCAGTCTAATTATACTACTCCTTATCGGTGGTCTGTAGCTGGCAGCCAGTCTAATTATACTACTCCTTATCAGTGGTCTGTAGCTGGCAGCCAGTCTAATTATACTACTCCTTATCAGTGGTCTGTAGCTGGCAGTCAGTCTAATTATACTACTCCTTATCAGTGGTCTGTAGCTGGCAGCCAGTCTAATTATACTACTCCTTATCGGTGGTCTGTAGCTGGCAGCCAGTCTAATTATACTACTCCTTATCAGTGGTCTGTAGCTGGCAGCCAGTCTAATTATACTACTCCTTATTAGTGGTCTGTAGCTGGCAGCCAGTCTAATTAAACTACTTATCAGTGCCTTTAGTCCTTCTCTGTTTATCACTACTGTCAGTTAACACAATGTTAAAACCTCTATGGCTGTAGTAGTAGTCCCTGTACTGTGCTTGTTGTTCATCCAAAATTACACCCTATTCTCTTTATAGTGCACTACTTTAGACCAAGGCCCTGTGTGTATATGACTCCTTACTGTGGTATAACCAGAGAGAGGCTCTGCTCTCTCTCTCTCTCTGTACCTGGCATTTGGAGACGTTACAGAGCACCATCCTGGTTGGCACCAAACGTCCCTTGAAGACAATAACATTCTGTCATAGAACCTTTGGCAACATGGTGGCCGTTTTTGAAATTCTAAACCTCAAACCAAGTTTATCAAACTCCATAGAAATAAACTTCCAACTCGATACGATATCTATGGGCCTCCTCCCGTAGACCTGCCTTGACCCAGACTCAGGTCTGGGTGACTCGGCTATCCATTTCAGCCCTGTTTTCACTTTTGACTTCAACAACACTGACTTTGATGGACTCTTAGTCTCAGCAGGACATGAACTGGTCTGTCTGGTTCCTAGTATCTCCCCAGAGAGAGAGAGGCCAAGGCCAGGTCAAGGAGGGTAGTCGACCCAGGTTAGACTGTCAGAGCTGTCTGTCTCAGGATGTGTGTGTGTGTGTTTGACAGAGAGGAGAAAGGAAGGGGAGGAGGGCCCCACCTCTCACCACAGGAACCACACACCACCTCCATCACCACCAGTTGGTGTTACGCACACACTCTGGTCACCACACCACCTCCATCACCACCAGTTGGTGTCACGCACACACTCTGGTCTCCACACCACCTCCATCACCACCAGTTGGTGTCACGCACACACTCTGGTCTCCACACCACCTCCATCACCACCAGTTGGTGTCACGCACACACTCTGGTCACCACACCACCTCCATCACCACCAGTTGGTGTCACGCACACACTCTGGTCACCACACCACCTCCATCACCACCAGTTGGTGTCACGCACACACTCTGGTCACCACACCACCTCCATCACTACCAGTTGGTGTCACGCACACACTCTGGTCAGTGACACTGACACATCCCTGCAGACTTCACGTGGACCAGCCCATGTCAACAGCAGCTGGTTTTATATTTACATGTCTTTAAATGTAACCTTTATTTAACTAGGCAAGTTAAGAACAATTTCTTATTTGCATTGTTGGCCTACCGGGGAACAGTGGATTAACTACCTTGTCAGCTCTGGGATTTGATCCATCAACCTTTTGGTATCTGGCCCAACGCTCTAACCACTAGGCTACCTGCCGCCCCCCTAACCACTAGGCTACCTGCCGCCCCTCTAACAACTAGGCTACCTGCCGCCCCTCTAACCACTAGGCTACCTGCCGCCCCTCTAACCACTAGGCTACCTGCCGCCCCTCTAACCACTAGGCTACCTGCCGCCCCTCTAACCACTAGGCTACCTGCCGCCCCTCTAACCACTAGGCTACCTGCCGCCCCTCTAACCACTAGGCTACCTGCCGCCCCTCTAACCACTAGGCTACCTGCCGCCCCTCTAACCACTAGGCTACCTGCCGCCCCTCTAACCACTAGGCTACCCGCCGCCCCTCTAACCACTAGGCTACCCGCCGCCCCTCTAACCACTAGGCTACCTGCCGCCCCTCTAACCACTAGGCTACCTGCCGCCCCTCTAACCACTAGGCTACCTGCCGCCCCTCTAACCACTAGGCTACCTGCCGCCCCTCTAACCACTAGGCTACCTGCCGCCCCTCTAACCACTAGGCTACTTTCCGCCCCTCTAACCACTAGGCTACTTGCCGCCCCTCTAACCACTAGGCTATCTGCTCTAACCACTAGGCTACCTGCTCTAACCACTAGGCTACCTGCTCTAACCACTAGGCTACCTGCTCTAACCACTAGGCTACCTGCTCTAACCACTAGGCTACCTGCTCTAACCACTAGGCTACCTGCCACCCCTCTAACCACTAGGCTACCTGCCACCCCTCTAACCACTAGGCTACCTGCTCTAACCACTAGGCTACCTGCTCTAACCACTAGGCTACCTGCTCTAACCACTAGGCTACCTGCCACCCCTCTAACCACTAGGCTACCTGCTCTAACCACTAGGCTACCTGCCACCCCGGGTTAAGCCATAACGTCACCAGTGTAGGGGTGAGCTGGCTGTGTGTTTCAGGTGGACCAACAGCCCTGTTTTATATACCAGAGAAACAGTGGAACCCAATTACACCCCTAAAGTCACTCCCAAATGGCACCCTATTCACTAGTGGTTAGAGCGTTGGGCTACTTGCCGGAAGGTTGTAAGTTCAAACCCCCGAGCTGACAAGGTACAAATCTGTCGTTCTGCCCCTGAACAGGCAGTTAACCCACTGTTCCTAGGCCGTCATTAAAAATTAGAATGTGTTCTTAACCGACTTGCCTGGTTAAATAAAGGTCAAATAAAATATATAAATAAATTAAGTGAAGTACCATTGGTCTCTGGTCAAAAGTAGTGCTGTATATAGGGAATAGGGCACTGTTTGGGACACGTCTGTCTGTCTGGAGGACTACTGTGGTGTGTTTGTATTACTGTCGTCGTGGGTACCGGAATTCCACTGAAGTCCCCACAAGGATATTAAAACAAGGAAGTCTCGCCCTCTCGGGGACATATATTTCCCAGGTCCCCACAAGGATAAAGGCTATGTTAGGGTTAGGACTTGGAATGGGAAAGACTGTTGTGTCCCCACAAGGATAAAGGCTATGTTAGGGTTAGGAGTTGGAATGGGAAAGACTGTTGTCCCCACAAGGATAAAGGCTATGTTAGGGTTAGGACTTGGAATGGGAAAGACTGTTGTCCCCACAAGGATAAAGGCTATGTTAGGGTTAGGACTTGGAATGGGAAAGACTGTTGTCCCCACAAGGATAAAGGCTATGTTAGGGTTAGGAGTTGGAATGGGAAAGACTGTTGTCCCCACAAGGATAAAGGCCATGTTAGGGTTAGGAGTTGGAATGGGGAAGACTGTTGTGTCCCCACAAGGATAAAGGCCATGTTAGGGTTAGGAGTTGGAATGGGAAAGACTGTTGTCCCCACAAGGATAAAGGCTATGTTAGGGTTAGGAGTTGGAATGGGGAAAGACTGTTGTCCCCACAAGGATAAAGGCCATGTTAGGGTTAGGAGTTGGAATGGGAAAGACTGTTGTCCCCACAAGGATAAAGGCCATGTTAGGGTTAGGAGTTGGAATGGGAAAGACTGTTGTCCCCACAAGGACACGTGTACTGTACTGTGAGTGCTTGTGCCTAAAACTATTTGAGAGTGTTCTTGCACTACAGAAGAAACGGGTTTGTATGTGTGACTGTATACCTCGCTCTGTCTCCCCCTTGGTTCTCGGTCCCTCTTGGCCCGTCTCGGTGTCGCTCGCTCTGTCTCGGTCCCCCTCGGTCTCGCTCCCCCCCCCCCCCCCCCCAGTTCCTCTCGCTCGGTCTCGCTCCTCCTCGGTGTCGCTCGGTCTCGCTCCCCCCCGGTCTCTCAGTCTCGCTCCCCCTCAGTGTCGCTCGCTCCCCTCTCGGTCTCGCTCCCCTCTCGGTCTCGCTCCCCTCTCGGTCTCGCTCCCCTCTCGGTCTCGCTCCCCTCTCGGTCTCGCTCCCCTCTCGGTCTCGCTCCCCTCTCGGTCTCGCTCCCCTCTCGGTCTCGCTCCCTCTCGGTCTCGCTCCCTCTCGGTCTCGCTCCCTCTCGGTCTCGCTCCCTCTCGGTCTCGGTCTCGCTCCCCTCTCGGTCTCGCTCCCCTCTCGGTCTCGCTCCCCTCTCGGTCTCGCTCCCCTCTCGGTCTCGCTCCCCTCTCGGTCTCGCCTGGTCTCTCGGTCTCGCTCCCTCTCGGTCTCGCCTGGTCTCTCTGAATCGCTCCCTCTCGGTCTCGCCTGGTCTCTCGGTCTCGCTCCCTCTAGGTCTCGCCTGGTCTCTCGGTCTTGCTCCCTCTCGGTCTCGCTCCCCTCCCCCTGGTCTCTCGGTCTCGCCCCCCCCTCCCGGTCTCTCCCGCTCGCTCCCCTGGTCTCTCCATCTCTCCCCCTCGGTCTCCCTCCACCCCCCCTCGGTCTCTAGGGGTGTTGGTGGAAGTATGACCCTCTACTTAATCTACTTCATGCCTAGTCATTAGCTCAGTTGGCTAACACAGTCTCTCCCTCCCAGGGGTGCGTGTGTTGGTGGATGCCAGAGAAAAGCTCCACATCCCGTGGGGAGAGGCGTCCAACCAGAGGCACGGAGAGACCATGATGGCGTTTGACACGAGGTCGGCCAGGATGGCCCACGGCATGGTGGAGACCAAGGTCTTCCTGCAGTACCTGCCCTCCATCCAGGCCCTGTGGGCCGACACGGGCATCCAGGACGCCTACGACAGACGCAGGGAGTTCCAACTGGTGAGGACACACCTAGAGAAACACACACATGGATAGAGACGCGTGAGAGAGATACACACACACACGAAGGGGCTTGCACACACATACACACACATACAACCAACAAAGGGGCTTGCAGCTGGAATGATGAGCACAGAGTAATTGAGTGTTGGACTCGGCCTGTCGCTGTCTTTTCTGTTGCTCACCCCCCCTCTCCTCTCTCTCGGTGGTCTTAGTGTTGGCTTGTAAAAGCAGTGTGTCGGTCTCTTGTTGATGATCAATAGCTGTACTGAGGACTGAGCAGGGGATTCTCCAGACTGGAACTGATGCTCTTTTTATTCTGTAAACTACCATCACTCATTCAGTTTATGCACAGTCCCTCATCCCCCCTCTCTCTTATCATGATTAAACATAGAGCAGACAGTCACCAAGCCTCCTCCAGCTCCAGTCCCTCATCCCCCCCCTCTCTCTTATCATGATTAAACCTAGAGCAGACAGTCACCAAGCCTCCTCCAGCTCCAGTCCCTCACCCCCCTCTCTCTTATCATGATTAAACATAGAGCAGACAGTCACCAAGCCTCCTCCAGCTCCAGTCCCTCATCCCCCTCTCTCTCTTATCATGATTAAACATAGAGCAGACAGTCACCAAGCCTCCTCCAGCTCCAGTCCCTCACCCCCCTCTCTCTTATCATGATTAAACCTAGAGCAGACAGTCACCAAGCCTCCTCCAGCTCCAGTCCCTCATCCCCCTGTCTCTTATCATGATTAAACATAGAGCAGACAGTCACCAAGCCTCCTCCAGCTCCAGTCCCTCATCCCCCCCTCTCTCTTATCATGATTAAACATAGAGCAGACAGTCACCAAGCCTCCTCCAGCTCCAGTCCCTCATCCCCCCCTCTCTCTTATCATGATTAAACATAGAGCAGACAGTCACCAAGCCTCCTCCAGCTCCAGTCCCTCATCCCCCTGTCTCTTATCATGATTAAACATAGAGCAGACAGTCACCAAGCCTCCTCCAGCTCCAGTCCCTCATCCCCCTCTCTCTTATCATGATTAAACCTAGAGCAGACAGTCACCAAGCCTCCTCCAGCTCCAGTCCCTCATCCCCCTCTCTCTCTTATCATGATTAAACATAGAGCAGACAGTCACCAAGCCTCCTCCAGTTCCAGTCCCTCATCCCCCCCTCTCTCTCATCATGATTAAACATAGAGCAGACAGAGTCAACACACACACTGTTAAAGGACTAGTCCCCCCACCCCACCCCAATACATCCAGTGTCTGTCCTACATCAGGAGTGGCTTTCCTAGATGCATGGTGACATTTCAGCTGCCTTGTTCACTGTTACGGTATTTAGGGGCCAGATTAAACTTAAAATTCCAGATGTGATGGCTTTAGAAGCTTCTGATAGGCTAATTGACATCATTTGAGTCAATTGGAGGTGTACCTGTGGATGTATTCAAGGCCTACCTTCAAACTCAGTGCCTTTTTGCTTGACATCATGGGAAAATCAAAAGAAATTACCCAAGACCCCAGAAAATTTGTTGTTGACTTCCACAAGTCTGGTTCATCCTTGGGAAACATTTCCAAATGCCTGAAGGTACCACGTTCATCTGTACAGACAATAGTCCGCAAGTATAAACACCATGGGACCACGCAGCCTTCATACCGCTCAGGAAGGAGACGCGTTCGTTCTGTCTCCTAGAGATGAACGTACTTTGGTGCCAAAAGTGCAAATCAATCCCAGAACAACAGCAAAGGACCTTGTGAAGATGCTGGAGGAAACAGGTAGAAAAGTATCTATATCCACAGTAAAACGAGTCCTGTATCGACATAACCTGAAAGTCCGCTCAGCAAGGAAGAAGCCACTGCTCCAAAAATGCCATTAAAAAGCAAGACTACGGTTTGCAACTACACATGGGGACAAAGATCGTACTTTTTGGAGACACGTTCTCTGGTCAGATGAAACAAAAATAGAACTGTTTGGCCATAATGACCATCGTTATGTTTGGAGGAAAAGGGGGAGGCTTGCAAGCTGAAGAACACCATCCCAACCGTGAAGCACGGGGGTGGCAGCATCATGTTGTGGGGATGCTTTGCTGCAGGAGGGACTGGTGCACTTCATAAAATAGACGACATCATGAGGCAGGAAAATTATGTGGATATATTGAAGCAACATCTCAAGACATCAGTCGGGAAGTTAAAGCTTTGTCGCAAATGGGTCTTCCAAATGGACAATGACCCCAAACATACTTCCAAAGTTGTGGAAAAATGTTCTAAGGACAACAAAGTCCTGACCTCAATCCTATAGAAAATGTGTGGGCAGAACTGAAAAAACGTGTGTGAGCACGGAAGCCTACGAATCTGACTCAGTTACACCAGCTCTGTCAGGAGGAATGGGCCAAAATTCACCCAACTTATTGTGGGAAGCTTGTGGAAGGCTTCCCGAAACGTTTGACCCAAGTTAAATAATTTAAAGATAATGCTACCAAATATTGGGTTTGTAAAGTTCTGACCCACAGGGAATGTGATGAAAGAAATAAAAGCTGAAGTAAATCTTCCTCTCTACTATCATTCTGACATTTCACATTCTTAAAATAAAGTGGTGATCCTAACTGACCTCAGACAGGGAATTTTTTTGTCAGGAATTGTGGAAAAACGGAGTTTAAATATATTTGGATAAGGTGTATGTAAACTTCCGCCTTCAACTGTATACATTCACTTCAAGTGGCCAGTGTAGAAATCCACCCCACTACTCTGATGGTGCATACAGATGAACACGCTCCAACCAGCTGACTCACTGAAGCTACTTTGTCACTGTTTGTCTCTGGAAGATTTTCTGCTGTAAAATCTCTTATGAAGGAACACCTATACCAAGAAGTCAGGAAATAAGACATTCTGTTTACTAATATTCAACTGAGCCATTTGAAACCAGTTTTGTGTGAGGTGTACTTCCTGATTCCTGCTAAACCCACAACTGATTCCCTGGTGATGTTTTTTCTTACCATGGGTTCTAAAGGGGTTTCTGCTAGTCTGTCTGTTAGCTGTCCTCTGCCAACTCACTCATCCCAGGGAGGCTGTCATCTGAGACCGGGGTGTGACAGAACCGCAGCACGCCATACTCCCTCCCAGTTCTGCTAATACGCACTCTCACTTCCCCAAAGCCGACACAGAATGGACACTCCGTTCACCATTAAGAGGAGGGTTAACATTTTAGAGAGGCTCAAAGTTGAGTCCGAATTTACGTTGCGTTTGATGCTTAGGGCTGTTTGTGGTCTGTTTATCAAATAAATACATCACGTTTATATTGTGTATGGTAATATACAATATTATTATTAAAATATTATACCTTATTTTTGTTGTTTAATCTTAAAGTGGAATCATTTATTTAAAACAAAGAGTTTAATGGCGCTGGAGGGGATAGCAGACATTTTACAGGCTAATGACCAATGGTGCTTTTTATTTTTTTTTTAATGTCTTACTTTTTAACTGGTGGGAAAATTGTTCGTAAGAAAGCATTTCACGGTAAAGTTCACATCTGGTGTATTCTGAGCATTAAAATTTGATTTGAAAACAGACTGCATCTACTGCCCTTAAACCACTACTAATGGCTTCTGAGCTTGCTGCTCGCACACACACACACACACACACACACACACACACACACACACTATCAGTGTTTGTGTGTGGAGAAAATGCTAACTCACACACAAATCAAGTCAACCATAGAAAATGAAAACAATGCCCTTTCCCTCCCTCCCTCCCTCCCTCCCTCCCTCCCTCCCTCCCTCCCTCCCTCCCTCCCTCCCTCCCTCCCTCCCTCCCTCCCCTCCCTCCCCTCCCTCCCTCTCCTTAGTCTCCGATGTAGAATGGAGCAGAGAGGAAAGGAATCAACTGTTGCAGAAAAGGAAGGGAGGGTGAGAGAGAGAGAGATCTGGGACCACACCAAAGCTTTTAATGTTCATATGTAGTATACATTCTCACAACAACGACATGGTCATATCTATTCTATACACTCTGCTTCTAACTCTGTTGCCCTGCGTTGATTGGACCCTCAACAGATCCCATGTCAATGAGGGCGTGGCTTGTAACAGAACACTATAAAGCCTTCGGTGGAGAGGAGAACAGGTCTGAGGCTGTGGATTAGGATTATGCAACACCTAGGATAGGGAAGAGAGGGGCAGGGGGGGGATAGGGAAGAGAGGGGCGGGGGGGGGATAGGGAAGAGAGGGGCGGGGGGGGGGATAGGGAAGAGAGGGGCGGGGGGGGAGATAGGGAAGAGAGGGGCGGGGGGGGGATAGGGAAGAGAGGGGCGGGGGGGGGATAGGGAAGAGAGGGGCGGGGGGGGGATAGGGAAGAGAGGGGCGGGGGGGGGATAGGGAAGAGAGGGGCGGGGGGGGGGATAGGGAAGAGAGGGGCGGGGGGGGGATAGGGAAGAGAGGGGCGGGGGGGGGATAGGGAAGAGAGGGGTGGGGGGGGGGGGGGGGTAGGGAAGAGAGGGCGGGGGGGATAGGGAAGAGAGGGCGGGGGGGATAGGGAAGAGAGGGCGGGGAAGAGAGGGGCGGGGGGGGGGATAGGGAAGAGAGGGGCGGGGGGGGGGATAGGGAAGAGAGGGGCGGGGGGGGGGATAGGGAAGAGAGGGGCGGGGGGGGGGATAGGGAAGAGAGGGGCGGGGGGGGGGATAGGGAAGAGAGGGGGGGGGGATAGGGAAGAGAGGGGCGGGGGGGGATAGGGAAGAGGGGGGCGGGGGGGATAGGGAAGAGGGGGGCGGGGGGGATAGGGAAGAGAGGGGCGGGGGGGGTAGGGAAGAGAGGGGCGGGGGGGGGTAGGGAAGAGGGGGCGGGGGGGCGGGGGGGGATAGGGAAGAGAGGGGCGGGGGGGGATAGGGAAGAGGGGGGCGGGGGGGATAGGGAAGAGGGGGGCGGGGGGGATAGGGAAGAGAGGGGCGGGGGGGGTAGGGAAGAGAGGGGCGGGGGGGGGTAGGGAAGAGAGGGGCGGGGGGGGGTAGGGAAGAGGGGGCGGGGGGGGATAGGGAAGAGAGGGGCGGGGGGGGATAGGGAAGAGAGGGGCGGGGGGGGATAGGGAAGAGAGGGGCGGGGGGGATAGGGAAGAGAGGGGCGGGGGGGATAGGGAAGAGAGGGGCGGGGGGGATAGGGAAGAGAGGGCGGGGGGATAGGGAAGAGAGGGGCGGGGGGGATAGGGAAGAGAGGGGCGGGGGGGGGGGATAGGGAAGAGAGGGGCGGGGGGGGATAGGGAAGAGAGGGGCGGGGGGGGGATAGGGAAGAGAGGGGCGGGGGGGGGGGGATAGGGAAGAGAGGGGCGGGGGGGATAGGGAAGAGGGGGGCGGGGGGGTAGGGAAGAGAGGGGCGGGGGGGGATAGGGAAGAGAGGGGCGGGGGGGATAGGGAAGAGAGGGGCGGGGGGGATAGGGAAGAGAGGGGCGGGGGGATAGGGAAGAGAGGGGCGGGGGGGGATAGGGAAGAGAGGGGCGGGGGGGGGGGTGTAGGGAAGAGGGGGGCGGGGGGGGGGGGGATGTTTACTTAAAGCATCAAGATCAAGTCCTGTTCTGCAGACAGCATGTCTGCAGCGAGAGGCTTAATACGTGTGTGTGTGTGTGTGTGTGTGTGTGTGAGTGTGTGTTTGTGTGTGTTAGAGAGGTTGTGAAAGCAGGAAGCCTGACATGTTTGGCACTCGGGACACGTGCTCCCTGGATTGCAGCACACAAAGGGGTTTTGTTTAGTTTCCCTCTCCCTCGTTCTTTCTCTCCTTCACCCTCCTGCTCTCTACGTAGTGGTGGTGGTGGTACCAGGGATAAGTGGAGTTCAAGCATGCCATCTTGACCCGCATCTCTCTCTCCCTCCCCCCATCTCTCTGGGAAGGCTGCTGCTCACTGTCATGTCCGGGGACCAGCATACTCCGTGTGTGTGTGTGTGTGTGTGTTGTTGCAGCAGCAGCAATCCCAGAAGCCATTAATAGAGGAACTGTCTAGTTTAATGGCCAGTAGATGCGGTCGCTACAGTGTTTCAGCTGAGACCTGAAATGGCCCTTTCCCCTCGTCTGAGTTAGACTACCAGGAGGAAGGGAAAGACTGAGGGTAAGACCTGTAAAAGAGAGAACGTGTGGGAGGGGAGGGGGAGGGGGTGGAGATGGACAAAGGGGATGAAGGAATAGAGGAGAGGAGGAACGGGGGGGGGGGGTGATCCATAAAGGAATGTTGAGCTGTGATTAGACCTTGGTCTCTGTGCAACACCGGCCCATCACAAGAGAGCCAGCACGCTCCCCATCTGATTGGATCGAGAGCCAGCACTCTCCCCATCTGATTGGACCGACAGCCAGCACGCTCCCCATCTGATTGGACCGACAGCCAGTACGCTCCCCATCTGATTGGACCGACAGCCAGCACGCTCCCCATCTGATTGGACCGAGAGCCAGCACGCTCCCCATCTGATTGTGCCGAGAGCCAGCACGCTCCCCATCTGATTGGGCCGAGAGCCAGCACGCTCCCCATCTGATTGGACCGACAGCCAGCACGCTCCCCATCTGATTGGACCGAGAGCCAGCACGCTCCCCATCTGATTGGACCGACAGCCAGCACGCTCCCCATCTGATTGGACCGAGAGCCAGCAAGCTCCCCATCTGATTGGACCGAGAGCCAGCACGCTCCCCATCTGATTGGGCCACACACACACACACTTTTGATATGTATTATCGGTTATGATTCCTGTTGTCATGTCTTTTTAAATTGCTGAGACCAATTTCCCATTGTGGGACAATGACGTCAACTACAACTACTACACATCTCCCACAGTCTGTCAGCCTAGGCCAGTCGGGTTCCTCTAAATTCTACAGATATATTAGCCCTGTGGTGGCAGCAGTCAACACTACAGATAATATATTAGCCCCATGGTAGTAGCAGTCAACACTACATAGAATATATTAGCCCTGTGGTAGTAGCAGTCAACACTACAGATAATATATTAGCCCTGTGGTAGTAGCAGTCAACACTACAGAGAATATATTAGCCCTGTGGTAGTAGCAGTCAACACTACATAGAATATATTAGCCCTGTGGTAGTAGCAGTCAAAACTACAGAGAATACATTAGCCCTGTGGTAGAAGCAGTAAACACTACAGAGAATATATTAGCCCTGTGGTAGTAGCAGTCAACACTACATAGAATATATTAGCCCTGTGGTAGTAGCAGTCAACACTACAGAGAATATATTAGCCCTGTGGTGGCAGCAGTCAACACTACAGAGAATATATTAGCCCTGTGGTAATAGCAGTCAACACTACAGAGAATATATTAGCCCTGTGGTGGCAGCAGTCAACACTACAGATAATATATTAGCCCTGTGGTAGTAGCAGTCAACACTAATATATTAGCCCTGTGGTGGCAGCAGTCAACACTACAGAGAATATATTAGCCCGGTGGTGGCAGCAGTCAACACTACAGAGAATATATTAGCCCTGTGGTGGCAGCAGTCAACACTACAGATAATATATTAGCCCTGTGGTGGCAGCAGTCAACACTACAGAGAATATATTAGCCCGGTGGTGGCAGCAGTCAACACTACAGAGAATATATTAGCCCGGTGGTGGCAGCAGTCAACACTACAGAGAATATATTAGCCCGGTGGTGGCAGCAGTCAACACTACAGAGAATATATTAGCCCGGTGGTGGCAGCAGTCAACACTACAGAGAATATATTAGCCCTGTGGTGGCAGCAGTCAACACTACAGATAATATATTAGCCCTGTGGTGGCAGCAGTCAACACTACAGAGAATATATTAGCCCGGTGGTGGCAGCAGTCAACACTACAGAGAATATATTAGCCCTGTGGTGGCAGCAGTCAACACTACAGATAATATATTAGCCCTGTGGTGGCAGCAGTCAACACTACAGGTAATATATTATGTCTGTGGTAGTTGCAGTCAACACTACAGAGAATATATTAGCCCTGTGGTAGCAGCAGTCAACACCACAGAGAATATATTAGCTCTGTGGTAGCAGCAGATATCGTTTCAACGATATGATCTCCTGATACTGTTTTATTTTTACAATACAGCCTATTGATGTCTGTTAATTATCACATATACCTGATATTCAATAAGCATGGAAAAGGGGGAATCTGATCTGCGTCTCATGCTGATCTGCACACTGTGGTCGTTCTGTCATTGTCACAATGTACAAAATCAACATTTTAAGCATTTCTTGGAAAATTACTCTTTTGGATGGTAATTTATGAGAACGTTTTGTGGAAACATATTTTTCATTTCGCCCTGTTAAACAGACCAAAAAATTGGGAATCTGTATCGAACCCAAAAACCCTATATGGACGCTACTCTAACTACACGTACTGTGTTAGTAGCAGAACACACTGACTACAGGCTTCTCTTCAGGTTCCACTCACCTCGGAGACCGTAACCACAGTAACCCATCGTGGTTACCATGTCCTTTGACCCTCCTCATTCTAGAGATATTTTGGTGACAGTTGGTGACAGTTGATCTTCCACCTGCCTCACCAGAGCCTAGTAGTAGATATCAGCATGACGGCAGAGTGGAGGCGGGGCTGGGGGGATGTGGTTTCCTTACGCGTGTGTCTGTGTTCGGCATGCGTCACACCGTTGCTTTACTGAGTAGGGGAACGCAGGGGAAGCGAAAGCACTGACGAACTCACACACACACACACACGTCTATGTGGTCAGCAGTATACCAGGTCAGATGGGTTATGTTAGATAGACTAGAGAATGTCATGTTGCTTCTGCTGGTTGTTGGGACAAGAGGACAGTATATTATTCCATCATTCTGGTCCATTCCACCCTAGAACATTCTATCAATCCTGGTCTAGTCCACCCTAGAACATTCTATCAATCCTGGCCTAGTTCACCCTAGAACATTCTATCAATCCTGGTCTAGTCCACCCTAGAACATTCTATCAATCCTGGCCTAGTTCACCCTAGAACATTCTGTTATTTCATCCTGGTCTAGTCCACCCTAGAACATTATCATGCTGGTCTAGTCCACCCTAGAACATTCTGTTCCATCATGCTGGTCTTGTCCACCCTAGAACATTCTGTTGCAGCATGCTGGTCTAGTCCACCCTAGAACATTATATCATGCTGGTCTAGTCCACCCTAGAACATTATATCATTCTGGGCTAGTCCACCCTAGAACATTATATCATTCTGGTCTAGTCCACCCTAGAACATTCTGTTCCATCATGCTGGTCTTGTCCACCCTAGAACATTATATCATTCTGGGCTAGTCCACCCTAGAACAATCTGTTTCATCATGCTGGTCTAGTCCACCCTAGAACATTCTGTTCCATCATGCTGGTCTAGTCCACCCTAGAACAATCTGTTCCATCATGCTGGTCTAGTCCACCCTAGAACATTCTGTTATGTCATGCTGGTCTAGTCCACCCTAGAACATTCTGTTCCATCATGCTGGTCTAGTCCACCCTAGAACATTCTGTTCCATCATGCTGGTCTAGTCCACCCTAGAACATTCTGTTCCATCATGCTGGTCTAGTCCACCCTAGAACATTCTGTTCCATCATGCTGGTCTAGTCCACCCTAGAACATTCTGTTCCATCATGCTGGTCTAGTCCACCCTAGAACATTCTGTTCCATCATGCTGGTCTAGTCCACCCTAGAACATTCTGTTCCATCATGCTGGGCTAGTCCACCCTAGAACATTCTGTTCCATCATGCTGGTCTAGTCCACCCTAGAACATTCTGTTCCATCATGCTGGTCTAGTCCACCCTAGAACATTCTGTTATGTCATGCTGGTCTAGTCCACCCTAGAACATTCTGTTCCATCATGCTGGTCTAGTCCACCCTAGAACATTCTGTTCCATCATGCTGGTCTAGTCCACCCTAGAACATTCTGTTCCATCATGCTGGTCTAGTCCATTCTAATTAATAACCACTTCTCAATGGATTCTACCTAATCAGTATTCTTCCCCTTCGGTATTGGTTTGGCCCATGTGATTTTGGTGCCGTGGTGGTCTGCTCTGCTCAGTGGTGGTGCTCTGCTCAGTGGTGGTGGTCTGCTCTGCTCAGTGGTGGTGGTGGTCTGCTCTGCTCAGTGGTGGTGGTCTGCTCTGCTCAGTGGTGGTGGTGGTCTGCTCTGCTCAGTGGTGGTGGTGGTCTGCTCAGTGGTGGTGGTGGTCTGCTCTGCTCAGTGGTGGTGGTCTGCTCTGCTCAGTGGTGGTGGTCTGCTCTGCTCAGTGGTGGTGGTCTGCTCTGCTCAGTGGCGCTGGTCTGCTCTGCTCAGTGGTGGTGCTCTGCTCAGTGGTGGTGGTCTGCTCTGCTCAGTGGCGGTGGTCTGCTCTGCTCAGTGGTGGTGGTCTGCTCTGCTCAGTGGTGGTGCTCTGCTCAGTGGTGGTGGTCTGCTCTGCTCAGTGGCGGTGGTCTGCTCTGCTCAGTGGCGGTGGTCTGACTGGACGCTTAAATGATTTTGTGGAAACGCTTCCATTAGGACTGTCTACACTGGTTTTACACTGCTTTCAACACAGTCTATGGGTTTAACACTGCTTTAAACACAGTCTATGGGGTTTACACTGCTTTAAACACAGTCTATGGGTTTTACACTGCTTTAAACACAGTCTATGGGTTTTGCACTGCTTTAAACACAGTCTATGGGTTTTACACTGCTTTAAACACAGTCTATGGGTTTTACACTGCTTTAAACACAGTCTATGGGTTTTACACTGCTTTAAACACAGTCTATGGGTTTAAACACAGTCTATGGGTTTTACACTGGTTTAAACACAGTCTATGGGTTTAAACACAGTCTATGGGTTTTACACTACTTTAAACACAGTCTATGGGTTTTACACTGCTTTAAACACAGTCTATGGGTTTAAACACAGTCTATGGGTTTTACACTACTTTATACACAGTCTATGGGTTTAAACACAGTCTATGGGTTTAAACACAGTCTATGGGTTTTACACTACTTTATACACAGTCTATGGGTTTTACACTGCTTTAAACACAGTCTATGGGTTTAACACTGCTTTAAACACAGTCTATGGGGTTTACACTGCTTTAAACACAGTCTATGGGTTTTACACTGCTTTAAACACAGTCTATGGGTTTTACACTGCTTTAAACACAGTCTATGGGTTTTACACTGCTTTAAACACAGTCTATGGGTTTTACACTGCTTTAAACACAGTCTATGGGTTTTACACTGCTTTAAACACAGTCTATGGGTTTAAACACAGTCTATGGGTTTTACACTGGTTTAAACACAGTCTATGGGTTTAAACACAGTCTATGGGTTTTACACTACTTTAAACACAGTCTATGGGTTTTACACTGCTTTAAACACAGTCTATGGGTTTAAACACAGTCTATGGGTTTTACACTACTTTATACACAGTCTATGGGTTTAAACACAGTCTATGGGTTTAAACACAGTCTATGGGTTTTACACTACTTTATACACAGTCTATGGGTTTTACACTGCTTTAAACACAGTCTATGGGTTTTACACTGCTTTAAACACAGTCTATGGGTTTTACACTGCTTTAAACACAGTCTATGGGTTTTACACTGCTTTAAACACAGTCTATGGGTTTTACACTGCTTTAAACACAGTCTATGGGTTTTACACTGCTTTAAACACAGTCTATGGGTTTTACACTGCTTTAAACACAGTCTATGGGTTTTACACTGCTTTAAACACAGTCTATGGGTTTTACACTGCTTTAAACACAGTCTATGGGTTTTACACTGCTTTAAACACAGTCTATGGGTTTTACACTGCTTTAAACACAGTCTATGGGTTTTACACTGCTTTAAACACAGTCTATGGGTTTTACACTGCTTTAAACACAGTCTACACTGGTTTTACACTGCTTTAAACACAGTCTATGGGTTTTACACTGCTTTAAACACTGTCTATGGGTTTTACACTACTTTAAACACTGTCTATGGGTTTTACACTGCTTTAAACACTGAGTTTTGATACTCTCTCCCTCTCTCATTCTTACACAAGACTCTCACTCTTCATCATTCAATCTTTTTCTCTCGCTCTTTATTATTTTATTGTTGTTCGTAGATAATCACAGGACAGACGTGCAGCGTCTGTCTCACATTCAAATTCTCAAAGCTTTATTTGATTTGGCAGGTTGTCAACAAACTTGCGGCGTGACAGTTGATGGCAGTTACATTCAAATAAGACTTAAGTTGTTCTCAGGAAAGGAGAGAGACTGTCGTCATCTGATAATTAGCTGATGGTAATAATGACTTTGTTAACCATTTAGGAAGCAGAAATAGGCCTGTTTAAAACACCTCCTGTTTTAGCTCTTAGAAAGTATCAGTCGCTTATTCTGGAAACTATTTCTGTATATCAGTGTTCGTTCTATGTATGTCAATAGATCATCTCCATGACTGAAGCCTCGAGGTTGTAACCACAGCAGAAGTCTGGGGGGGGGGGGGGGGGGTCTTTCCCCCCCATGTTGTGTATGAGTCACACAAGAGACTTGAACAGTTTCCGGTGACAGAGTGGAACCCCGAGTGGGATGATTAACATTGGAACTGAGTGATTTGTGACTTGGATGTGGTTGCCCACTTGCCCCTGGATCCTAATCTAAAGCCATGGTCTAACACTACCTAGTCCTTTTGGTAGTAGTTGCCCCCCCACTCTGGTTTCACAGCTCCTCACATGCCCCCACATGTTAGCCCAAAATAGAAAAGTCCCACAGGTGTAGTTGTGTGGGAGGAGGGGGGTTTCCCCTTAGAATAGAATGTGTTGTGATCTATGGCTCTTTAGGGGGGGGGGGGGGGGGGGTCGTCTGTCTACTCCTCCCCTCGCCTTGTATCCTGCTGCTAGTGGTGCCTCTGGTTTCAGCCTCCTCCTGGGGGTTATGGCATCGTGCTAGTAGTGGTGCCTCTGGTTTCAGCCTCCTCCTGGGGGTTATGGCATTGTGGTAGTGGTACTTTTGTGGTTTCAGCCTCCTCCTGGGGGTTATGGCATCGTGCTAGTGGTACTTCTGTGGTTTCAGCCTCCTCCTGGGGTTATGGCATCGTGGTAGTGGTACTTCTGTGGTTTCGGCCTCCTCCTGGGAGTTATGGCATCGTGGTAGTGGTACCTCTGGTTTGAGCCTCCTCCTGGGGGTTATGGCATCGTGGTAGTGTTACCTCTGTTTTCAGCCTCCTCCTGGGGGTTAAGGCATCGTGGTAGTGGTATCTCTAGTTTCAGCCTCCTCCTGGGGGTTATGGCATCGTGCTAGTGTTACCTCTGGTTTCAGCCTCCTCCTGGGGGTTATGGCATCGTGGTAGTGGTGCCTCTGTCGTTTCAGCCTTCTCCTGGGGGTTATGGCATCGTGCTAGTAGTGGTACCTCTGTGGTTTCACAGCTGTTCTGTGTGCATGTGGTATTCTCAAGGCCACAGCTTGGTTTCTCTTTCTGTCTTTCTCGCTCTCCTTTCTTGCTTACACACCACACACACACACACACACACACACACACACACACACACACACACACACACACACACACACACACACTTAGCCTAAACAGACACACACAAACACCTTCTGTTTGTTCTGTTCTGTGTCTGCTGCTTCCTGAGCAGCGTGTTACTCAGGGTTTCATTTATAGATGCTGTGTGTGTTTGTGTGTGTGTGTTTGTTCTGAGATCTCTGCATTTCCTGTTCAGTCCGGCGGGCGCAGGAAGCGAGTTTCGCCTCATTGCCTTGATTTTCAGGCAGCGCTGCGCGTGAGAGTCAGAGGTCAACACACTTGTCTTGTCTTCCTGTTTTAAGAGTTTTAAAAGGAGTCCTTGGCTTTTCACATCCACCCACACAACACTACTTTTGATTCACTTTTAATATGAATAGCATGACCTCTGTAGTAAGTGTGCTTGAACTCTGAATAACTGAACCAATCTGACATGTTCTCCCTCTCCCCTCTCCTCTCCCAGGGGGAGTCTGTAAAGTATTTCCTGGATCATTTGGAAAAGCTGGGACAGCCGGTAAGTCCCACCCATCTCTTATGCATCTATACACTACTGCTGATGAAGTAACAGTCAGAATGAAAAGAGAAGTGAAGCCGTCCCCCTCTCTCTCCTCCCTCTGTGGTTCTATCCATCTCCCCACATATCTCCATCTCTCTCTGAGATGTCAGGGTGTGCTACCAGCGAAGGCCTGATCTCCTTCTGACTAAAGAGGGGGAAACCATCCCTCTCTCTCCTCCCTCTGTGGTTCTATCCATCTCCCCACATATCTCCATCTCTCTCTGAGATGTCAGGGTGTGCTACCAGCGAAGGCCTGATCTCCTTCTGACTAAAGAGGGTGAAACCATCCCTCTCTCTCCTCCCTCTGTGGTTCTATCCATCTCCTCACATATCTCCATCTCTCTCTGAGATGTCAGGGTGTGCTACCAGTGAAGGCCTGATCTCCTTCTGACTAAAGAGGGGGAAACCGACCTCTCTCTCTTTCATCTTTCTCAACTTTTCTCCCTGTTCTTCACGGGCAGTGCAGAGGAATGGAATGAGGAGTGTAACTCTGTATCTCTGGCTGGTATCCCGATGGTGACTTCACTGATGGCTTTTACAGTGCAGCCTGACCTTTGATGTCACAGCGTCTAGAATGTCAGGAATTCTCCTCTGGAATGGAACACATACAACACACATACAACACACACACACACACACACACACACACACACACATACAACACACACACACACACACACACACACACACACACACACACACACACATACAACACACACACACACATACAACACACACACACACACACACACACACACACACACACATACAACACACACACACACATACAACTCACACATACATACAACACATACAACACACACATACACATACAACACACACATACACATACAACACACACACACACATACAACACACACACACATACAACACATACAACACACACACACACACATACAGCACACACACACATACAACACACACACACATACAACACATACAACACATACAACACACACGCACACACACACACACACATACATACAACACACACATACACAACACATACACACACACACACACACATACACAACACATACAACACACACACACACACAACACATACAACACATACAACACACACACACATACAACACACACACACATACAACACACAATACACATACAACACATTCAACACACACACACATACAACACACACACACATACAACACATACAACACACACACACATACAACACACACACACATACAACACATACAAGTTTGTAATGATCTCCTTCCTTCAGTTTGTAATGATCTCCTTCCTTCAGTTTGTAATGATCTCCTTCCTTCAGTTTGTAAAGATCTCCTTCCTTCCTTCCTTCCTTCAGTTTAAAGATCTCCTTCCTTCCTTCCTTCAGTTTAAAGATCTCCTTCCTTCCTTCAGTTTAAAGATCTCCTTCCTTCCTTCCTTCCTTCAGTTTAAAGATCTCCTTCCTTCCTTCCTTCAGTTTAAAGATCTCCTTCCTTCCTTCCTTCAGTTTAAAGATCTCTTTCCTTCCTTCCTTCCTTCCTTCCTTCAGTTTAAAGATCTCTTTCCTTCCTTCCTTCCTTCCTTCAGTTTAAAGATCTCTTTCCTTCCTTCCTTCCTTCAGTTTAAAGATCTCCTTCCTTCCTTCCTTCAGTTTAAAGATCTCCCTTCCTTCCTTCCTTCAGTTTAAAGATCTCTTTCCTTCCTTCCTTCCTTCCTTCAGTTTAAAGATCTCCTTCCTTCCTTCCTTCAGTTTAAAGATCTCCTTCCTTCCTTCAGTTTGTAAAGATCTTCCTTCCTTCCTTCCTTCCTTCCTTCCTTCAGTTTAAAGATCTCTTTCCTTCCTTCCTTCTTTCCTTCCTTCCTTCCTTCAGTTTAAAGATCTCTTTCCTTCCTTCCTTCAGTTTGTAAAGATCTTGTTTTATGTCCAATTTGTTCTCATGTTTTCTTTTTGGTCTTGTCTCATTCGTTCCTTCTGCGCTGTATGCACCTTCCCATTTACACACACACACCAAGCCCCTCCCCCTGTCACTCACACACCAAGCCCCTCCCCCTGTCACTCACACACCAAGCCCCTCCCCCTGTCACTCACACACCAAGCATCCTCCCCCTGTCACTCACACACCAAGCCCCTCCCCCTCACACACCAAGCCCCTCCCCCTGTCACTAACACGCCAAGCCCCTCCCCCTGTCACTCACACACCAAGCCCCTCCCCCTGTCACTCACGACAACGAAGATGAGAGATCAATTCTCTGACGAGCGGTTTCCCCTCCCTATTTCCATTTGAGGTTTGGTCTAACAGAATGGGTCATATGGACACCACAACACATGGAGACATTATTATACTGCAATAGAGGAGAAGTTAACCTTTTCTAATGAAACCCAGTTTATGTCTCAACTCCTCAGATTGAGAGCAGAGCAGACACTACTACAACAGGAGTATCAATGAACATGGATTCTGGAAAATTAATTCTCAGTTTGTCTCGCGCTGCATTCGGGTACCGCTAGCAGCATCTTAACCAGACTGTTATATAATACCGCTAGCAGCATCTTAACCAGACTGTTATATAATACCGCTAGCAGCATCTTAACCAGACTGTTATATAATACCGCTAGCAGCATCTTAACCAGACTGTTATATAATACCGCTAGCAGCATCTTAACCAGACTGTTATATAATACCGCTAGCAGCATCTTAACCAGACTGTTATATAATACCGCTAGCAGCATCTTAACCAGACTGTTATATAATACCGCTAGCAGCATCTTAACCAGACTGTTATATAGTACCGCTAGCAGCATCTTAACCAGACTGTTATACTAGCTGTCTAGTCTGTTATACTAGCTGTCTAGTCTGTTATACTAGCTGTCTAGTCTGTTATACTAGCTGTCTAGTCTGTTATACTAGCTGTCTAGTCTGTTATACTAGCTGTCTAGTCTGTTATATAATACCGCTAGCAGCATCTTAGCCAGACTGTTATACTAGCTGTCTAGTCTGTTATACTAGCTGTCTAGTCTGTTATATAATACCGCTAGCAGCATCTTAACCAGACTGTTATACTAGCTGTCTAGTCTGTTATACTAGCTGTCTAGTCTGTTATACTAGCTGTCTAGTCTGTTATACTAGCTGTCTAGTCTGTTATACTAGCTGTCTAGTCTGTTATACTAGCTGTCTAGTCTGTTATACTAGCTGTCTAGTCTGTTATACTAGCTGTCTAGTCTGTTATACTAGCTGTATAGTCTGTTATACTAGCTGTATAGTCTGTTATATAATACCGCTAGCAGCATCTTAACCAGACTGTTATACTAGCTGTCTAGTCTGTTATATAATACCGCTAGCAGCATCTTCACCAGACTGTTATATAATACCGCTAGCAGCATCTTAACCAGCCTGTTATACTAGCTGTCTAGTCTGTTATACTAGCTGTCTAGTCTGTTATACTAGCTGTCTGGTCTGTTATACTAGCTGTCTGGTCTGTTATACTAGCTGTCTAGTCTGTTATACCAGCTGTCTAGTCTGTTATATAATACCGCTAGCAGCATCTTAACCAGACTGTTATACTAGCTGTCTAGTCTGTTATACTAGCTGTCTAGTCTGTTATACTAGCTGTCTGGTCTGTTATACTAGCTGTCTAGTCTGTTATACTAGCTGTCTAGTCTGTTATACTAGCTGTCTAGTCTGTTATACTAGCTGTCTGGTCTGTTATACTAGCTGTCTGGTCTGTTATACTAGCTGTCTGGTCTGTTATACTAGCTGTCTAGTCTGTTATATAATACCGCTAGCAGCATCTTAGCCAGCCTGTTGTACTAGCTGTCTAGTCTGTTATACTAGCTGTCTAGTCTGTTATACTAGCTGTCTAGTCTGTTATACTAGCTGTCTAGTCTGTTATACTAGCTGTCTGGTCTGTTATACTAGCTGTCTGGTCTGTTATACTAGCTGTCTGGTCTGTTATACTAGCTGTCTAGTCTGTTATACTAGCTGTCTGGTCTGTTATACTAGCTGTCTGGTCTGTTATACTAGCTGTCTGGTCTGTTATACTAGCTGTCTGGTCTGTTATACTAGCTGTCTGGTCTGTTATACTAGCTGTCTGGTCTGTTATACTAGCTGTCTGGTCTGTTATACTAGCTGTCTGGTCTGTTATACTAGCTGTCTGGTCTGTTATACTAGCTGTCTGGTCTGTTATACTAGCGGTCTGGTCTGTTATACTAGCTGTCTGGTCTGTTATACTAGCTGTCTGGTCTGTTATACTAGCTGTCTGGTCTGTTATACTAGCGGTCTAGTCTGTTATACTAGCGGTCTAGTCTGTTATACTAGCGGTCTAGTCTGTTATACTAGCGGTCTAGTCTGTTATACTAGCGGTCTAGTCTGTTATACTAGCTGTCTGGTCTGTTATACTAGCTGTCTGGTCTGTTATACTAGCTGTCTGGTCTGTTATACTAGCTGTCTGGTCTGTTATACTAGCTGTCTGGTCTGTTATACTAGCGGTCTGGTCTGTTATACTAGCTGTCTGGTCTGTTATACTAGCTGTCTGGTCTGTTATACTAGCTGTCTGGTCTGTTATACTAGCGGTCTAGTCTGTTATATTAGCGGTCTAGTCTGTTATACTAGCGGTCTAGTCTGTTATACTAGCGGTCTAGTCTGTTATACTAGCGGTCTAGTCTGTTATACTAGCTGTCTGGTCTGTTATACTAGCTGTCTGGTCTGTTATACTAGCTGTCTGGTCTGTTATACTAGCTGTCTGGTATGTTATACTAGCTGTCTAGTCTGTGTTTTATAAATGTTCAATAAGCATAAAACACAGTTTATATAAGGAATTGTCAACTCGTTCTCTTTCTGATAAATCAGGTAGGACACTTGATTTCAACATCTGAACAAAGTGGACAGGAGAGCATGCTGCTCAAACAGCTGGAGATGTACAGAAGGGTGTGTTCATCACAATCTGTTCTACCTGGTTAGCTAGCAGATCTCTCTCATTCACTCACTCTCTCCGACTCAGCAGGATATCCTGTTAGCTTGTAAGTCTACGAAAGGCATCCGTTAGTACCACCCTTCTCCATCCATCACTCTCCCATTCACTCGTTCTCTCTCTCATTCACTCGTTCTCTCTCATTCACTCGTTCTCTCTCATTCACTCGTTCTCTCTCATTCACTCGTTCTCTCTCATTCACTCGTTCTCTCTCCCATTCACTCGTTCTCTCTCTCATTCACTCGTTTTCTCTCTCATTCACTCGTTCTCTCTCTCATTCACTCGTTCTCTCTCTCGTTCTCTCCTCCAGGACTACCTACCGACTCAGCAGGATATTCTCCTGGCCCGTAAGCCCACTAAAGGTATCCACGAGTACGACTTTGAGATCAAGAACGTTCCATTTAAGATGGTGGACGTTGGGGGTCAAAGGTCGGAGAGACGGAGATGGTTTGAGTGTTTTGACTCTGTCACCTCCATCCTCTTCCTCGTCTCCTCTTCAGAGTATGACCAGGTGGGTTTACACACACACACACACACGTTTCTGTCCTTGTGAATGAAATTAAATGACCAAGAATTTGGATGTATGCACAAACACTCTCTTAAATCAGCACACACACACCTGTCTTTGAACGTTATATACAATTAAATATCATTTGTATTTCACACACACACACACACCCTACTCCCCTAACCTCTTAACCCCCCCCCCCCCCCCAGGTCTTGATGGAGGACCGTCAAACCAACCGTCTCAGCGAATCCCTCAACATCTTCGAGACGATCGTCAACAATCGTGTTTTCTCCAACGTCTCCATCATCCTGTTCCTCAACAAGACGGACCTTCTGGAGGACAAGGTGCGCTCCGTCCCCATCAAGGACTATTTCCCAGAGTACCCCGGGGAGCCACACAGCCTGGCCGACGTACAGAGGTTCCTAGTGGACTGTTTCCGGGGGAAGAGGAGGGACGTGACACAGAAGCCCCTGTACCACCACTTCACCACAGCCATCAACACGGAGAACATTCGCCTGGTGTTCCGAGACGTCAAGGACACCATCCTCCACGACAACCTAAAGCAGCTGATGCTGCAGTGATCGCAGGGGGGTTATGACCTTTTTCAAGTCACCTTTTGGCCTTTAACCCCGTCCCCCCCCGTCCCCCCCTGTGACTCCTCACTGTGACCCACTGACTTGCCGTGATTGCAGGGTGATGAACAGAGAGCAGAAGAGTTGTTGTGTTACACTGTGTCACTGCCTTTTGAGTCACCTTTTGGCCCTTGACCTTTAACCCCTGCGAGCCCTCACCTTGACCCCTGATCTCCAGTCACCTCTGGTGCGGGCTGTCACCTATGACCCTTGACCCCTGATCTCCAGTCACCTCTGGTGCAGGCTGTCACCTATGACCTTGACCACTGAACCCTGTTACCACTTCTAATGGCCTTGTACCTGGCAGTTCTACCCCCCCCCCTTCTAAACCACTGTAAATGAGCTCTCCCAATCCCTCCCCTCACACACCCCTCTCCTCTCTGTAATGGACTATTCCAGAGTCTGTAGATATGTTGATGTGTTCTGTAGGATGAAGTTGCCCTCAGACTCTGATCCTGGGTCAGTTTTTCATTTTCCACACTAATGGTTAATGACAGGATATGGGGAGGGGAAGCTGGTCCTAAATCTGTTGTTCTATATTACTATATTCATTCACTCTGTTGGTTCACTCTTAACTCTCCTGTCTCACTCTGTCACATGTAACCTGTCTGAGAAGCCCAGACCACTGCTGGAGGTTAGCGGTCAAGGGTGAAGGGGTCAACTGGCCTTTCTGTGTTGGAGGGAGGAGTCAAAGGTCGTCACCCACGGCAACCAGGGAAGAGGGGGTGGTAAACGCTGTAGAACAAAATGATGATGATGATGATGATGACTGTGTTTTACTGGCGTCAGCCTGTCGCTATGCACCTCCACTCACACCTGCCCTGAACTGGCTTGATTCTACACTTCCTTTTCCCTCAGAGCCTGATTATGACATCACCGTGCCCCCCCCCCCCCCCACCATTCTGACAGCCAATCAGTGTCACTATCTGGATGTGGAACCAACTGCAGCGGAGAGCTTGTTACTTGTTGTTGCTGAGGGGGAAGTTAAAGAATGGGGGACTTTACAACACTGTACTAAAACTAATCCTTAATGATTCCACAAATAAGCCTTTTACCACTATCTGATGATTACCTATCAAACAGAGCTACACACACACACACACACACACACACACATACACACACACCACACACACACACACCCTGCCCATAGAGACTCTTCTGACCTGATCCTGGTCTTACTGTTTGGAACTTTTAACTTTTTTTCCCACATAGATTTATTATGAATATATGTACCTAAACGTTGTCTTAAGTTATATTTGAAAGGTTTTACACAAGTTTGATTTACACCTGCTGATGGACAGTGTTAAAGGCTATGGAAGAGGGTGTGTGAACACACACGCTCGGACAGACTGGCCCGCTCGGACAGACTGGCCCGCTCGGACAGACTGGCCCGCTCGGACAGACTGGCCCGCTCGGACAGACTGGCCCGCTCGGACAGACTGGCCCGCTCGGACAGACTGGCTCGCTCGGACAGACTGGCTCGCTCGGACAGACTGGCTCGCTCGGACAGACTGGCTCGCTCGGACAGACTGGCCCGCTCGGACAGACTGGCTCGCTCGGACAGACTGGCTCGCTCGGACAGACTGGCTCGCTCGGACAGACTGGCTCGCTCGGACAGACTGGCTCGCTCGGACAGACTGGCTCGCTCGGACAGACTGGCTCGCTCGGACAGACCGGCTCGCTCGGACAGACTGGCCCGGACAGACCAGTTGATAAACTACTGAGCTAATTCTCAGGATACATTGTGGACCACTTATTTGTGTATTTAGAGCAATGATGTTCATTTGCCTAAGTCCTAAAACACACACACAGACAGACGGACGGCTGTCCATCAGAGGCTGGTAGTCTAAACAACTTGCCGGCCAGCTACATCCCCTCTTCCAGTCCTTTTTTTCTCCCCTCTTTCTGTCCCGCTCTCTGTCTTAGTGTAAGCAAGTGATCAGCCTTATAAACCCTGTGGAGGCTCATCCTAGAGGGAAGAGACAGTGATCAGCCTTATAAACCCTGTGGAGGCTCATCCTAGAGGGAAGAGACAGTGATCAGCCTTATAAACTCTGTGGAGGCTCATCCTAGAGGGAAGAGACAGTGATCAGCCTTATAAACTCTGTGGAGGCTCATCCTAGAGGGAAGAGACAGTGATCAGCCTTATAAACCCTGTGGAGGCTCATCCTAGAGGGAAGAGACAGTGATTAGCCTTATAACCCCTGTGGAGGCTCATCCTAGAGGGAAGAGACAGTGATCAGCCTTATAAACCCTATGGAGGCTCATCCTAGAGGGAAGAGACAGTGATCAGCATTATAAACCCTGTGGAGGCTCATCCTAGAGGGAAGAGACTGATCAGCCTTATAAACCCTGTGGAGGCTCATCCTAGAGGGAAGAGACAGTGATCAGCCTTATAAACCCTGTGGAGGCTCATCCTAGAGGGAAGAGACAGTGATCAGCCTTATAAACCCTGTGGAGGCTCATCCTAGAGGGAAGAGACTGTGATCAGCCTTATAAACCCTGCATAGGCTCATCCTAGAGGGAAGAGACTGTGATCAGCCTTGTAAACCTTGTTGAGGCTCATCCTAGAGGGAAGAGACAGTGATCAATCAGCCTTGTAAACTGTGTTGAGGCTCATCCTAGAGGGAAGAGACAGTGATCAGCCTTATAAACCCTGTGGAGGCTCATCCTAGAGGGAAGAGACAGTGATCAGCCTTATAAACCCTATGGAGGCTCATCCTAGAGGGAAGAGACAGTGATCAGCATTATAAACCCTGTGGAGGCTCATCCTAGAGGGAAGAGACTGATCAGCCTTATAAACCCTGTGGAGGCTCATCCTAGAGGGAAGAGACTGATCAGCCTTATAAACCCTGTGGAGGCTCATCCTAGAGGGAAGAGACAGTGATCAGCCTTATAAACCCTGTGGAGGCTCATCCTAGAGGGAAGAGACAGTGATCAGCCTTATAAACCCTGTGGAGGCTCATCCTAGAGGGAAGAGACAGTGATCCGCCGTATAAACCCTGTGGAGGCTCATCCTAGAGGGAAGAGACAGTGATCAGCCTTATAAACCCTGTGGAGGCTCATCCTAGAGGGAAGAGACAGTGATCCGCCGTATAAACCCTGTGGAGGCTCATCCTAGAGGGAAGACACAGTGATCAGCCTTGTAAACTGTGGAGGCTCATCCTAGACATACTCTTATCACTCAGTCAGGGGAAAGTGATGGGGAAAGTGTGTCAAATGATTTGATTTAATTATGAATCTTTCTCTCTCCTTAACTCCTCACCAACCAATGTGTCTTTATCTCTAGCAAACCCCCTTAGCAGGCCTTTTAAATGAGTTGGACGTTGGGTTTCTACCAACTGAAAGGAAACCAGGAGAATGATACCGTTCACATTGTTGTACCCGTTATGCAGGGGGCGTCTGAAGTCACACCCTACTACTCTCTATCTAGTGCACTGCTTTCAGCCCTGTGTGTCTTTGATAGGGCACTACTTTTGAACAGAGCACTATGTTATTATTATTATTAAGGTAGTAGGGTGCGGTTTTGCACGTAGACTCCTAAAATCTCTCTCTCTCGTTGTCTCTCTCTCTCTCTCTCGTTGTCTCTCTCTCTCTCGTTGTCTCTCTCTCTCTCGTTGTCTCTCTCTCTCTCGTTGTCTCTCTCTCTCTCGTTGTCTCTCTCTCTCTCTCGTTGTCTCTCTCTCTCTCGTTGTCTCTCGTCTCGTTGTCTCTCTCTCTCTCGTTGTCTCTCTCTCTCTCTCGTTGTCTCTCTCTCTCTCGTTGTCTCTCTCTCTCGTTGTCTCTCTCTCTCTCTCGTTGTCTCTCTCTCGTTGTCTCCCAAGTGAGTGCTATTCCCTATATTGTTTTGAATGCAGTCTGAGTCTCGTTGGCCAAACATGCTGCATGTGTAGTTCAAGTCTCTCTCACAAACACTGTCAGCCCTGTCAGGGCTTCTGACTGATCGCTCCAGGCCACCCCTTCCATAGCTCCGAGTCATCCCCAGCACAGAGCTCTTTGTCTGGGCTGAGACTGTGTCAGACCCCCTTGGCTGAAGGCCACCATTCCATCCTCTATACCAGTCGGATGGACTGGTGTGACTGGGACCAGTGTCTCCTCCCCCCGCGCCACACACACACACCAGTAAGTCAGACCAGACTAGGGTCTGTGATTTGCCTTTGTCGATGCTGAACAAACAGGTTTTTGAACAACACACCCTCCTACAGAGGCAGACCCAACATGTCCCAAAGTGATCATTCTAGAATCATGTGCATTCTAGAACTGTCCATTCTAGAATCATGTGCATTCTAGAACTGTCCATTCTAGAACTGTTTCTAGCCATTCTATTTCTATGGGTGTAGTCAGTCGGTGCTTTTTGCCAAATGGCCTCCAGAGTGACTCAATACCCAGTAGACAGGCAGACGGACAGACCTATGTCCCCTACTGGTCTTATTTAGTGGGGGAGAGCTCAAATAGGAGTCCCAAATGGCACCCTCTTCCCTATATAGTGCACTAATGTTGACCAGGTCCCATAGGGTCTAAAGTAGTGCACTATGTAGGGAATAGGCTGTCATTTGGAACAAAGCCCAGACAGACGCAGGTCTTTGTCTGCTCCGGTCAGAGAGAAGGGTAGACAGTCTGCCAGTAGTAACACCGTGGTCAGTATTCAGTCAGTGTGTGTGTATCTTCTCCTTCAGGCTGTCTCTCTCTCTCTCTCTGTGCTGCTGCTGATGCTGTGGTTTTAAACGTGTGCCAACGACTCCGTTCCAATATCAACGCTCGCCCACTCGTTCCAATGCACTGCTTCCTTCATGTTAGTGTGGAGGTTGGAATGCAGCCCCAAGAGTCAGTCAGAACACAGTGTCATTTCAAAAGCCCGGGCCCACTTTGACGATGTCACAAAGCCAAAGCCTGTTTCATTTAGGATTCTGCTACAGACAAAAACCTGCCTTCAGTGGCCTGGTCGGCCTCCACAACTGGTTTTAACCCAGTCTGAGTTGTAATTCATTGTGTCAAAAGAGTTGTCGAGATTTCAAGCTGTTAACTGTGATGTCAGAGCCCCGCCCTGCCCTGAGAACTGTCTGTTCCTCTACTACAACTCCTTCTTCCTGCTCTCTCTCTCTCTGTCTCTCTCTGTCTCTGTCTCTCTCTGTCTCTCTCTGTCTGTCTGTCATCATGACATCACTGAGGGTTCCGACACATCTAGAATGAAACGTCATTCTAGTTCTATTGATTCTATGGAATGTGGAGGAAGGTTTGGGGCCAGGTCCATTATATCAAGGTGGGGTTGTGAAGGTGCAATCTGGCGTATTGGACCTGGGGTGAGAAGGACCTGAGGTGTGTGTGTGTGTGTAAGGTGATGGTGTTTTAAAGCTATGCAACAGCACTGTGCTCCAGTCCACACAGCAAAAATTCTTAAATGAACCACTTCTCTGTATGTTATGAGAATAATCACGATGATGTGTTACTGCTGCCCCATGTAATCAGTTTCTTTATTAGTGAAGAGTAAAATATGCAAATGATCTGCCAAAAATATGACTGATATTGTTATGCCTCCTGTTACCCGACTTCGCCTTTTCCCCCTAATCAAGTTTTTATACTTGCAGTGTTTGCCTTAGCGGTGTTTTTATGTCCTCATTTCAAGATGAAGGTTTGCATTCCAAATGGCACCCTATTCCCTACATGACGACCTATTGGCTCTGGTCGTAGTATAAGTAAACAGGGACACGCGGGGTCATTTGGGACAGTATCCAAGAAGATAATTCACATACGAGTCCCAACAACGGTTACAAAACGGTGTTTCTCTGGCTTATTGTAGTTCAGATGGTTTTTATATTGTTTATGACGAAATGCTTTCATTGTACAGTCTCTAACTTATACTGTCTTACCTTCTTACTGTTCTCCCAATAAAACCACAAACCATTTTACAAACTGTGACGTGTGTTTTGAAGTCACTTCATTGGCGTTCTCTTTGACAGTCGTTTGTCACAACTGTGTGTGTCTCGTTTGTCAGTTTCCAATCTCACGTGATGTTTAGTTGTTCCAATGTCCATTTAAATGTCTTGTCAATGTTTTTCACTTGACACCACTTAAGCAGAATAGATTTTATAGATCCTATCTTTGCAAAAAAAATAGTTAATTTATTAAACGTGTATAAGACCCTGGGTTCGGGTCAGTTTCAATTGAAGTCATTCAATCTTCTTTTATTTTAAATGTCATCTATTTTCAATGCCGTCTCGATAAAGCTGGAAATGGAGAAACTATTAAAATGTTTTTCCATTTCTGACTTTTTAAAAATTCAAATTACTTCCTGAACTGACTGACTTTTATTAAGCCGCTATTTTTGACAACTCAGGTGTTTCATATTGGACAAGTTCAGGTCCCTATTGAAGTGTTTTTCATTCTGGTTGGTGTCTAATGAACAGGAGCCAGAAGGGAGATTGGAGAGGGGAGTTCTAGTCAGCTGAGGGGTGTTATGTTGTTGGTGTCTAATGAACAGGAGCCGGAAGGGAGATTGGAGAGGGGAGTTCTAGTCAGCTGAGGGGTGTTATGTTGTTGGTGTCTAATGAACAGGAGCCGGAAGGGAGATTGGAGAGGGGAGTTCTAGTCAGCTGAGGGGTGTTATGTTGTTGGTGTCTAATGAACAGGAGCCGGAAGGGAGATTGGAGAGGGGAGTTCTAGTCAGCTGAGGGGTGTTATGTTGTTGGTGTCTAATGAACAGGAGCCGGAAGGGAGATTGGAGAGGGGAGTTCTAGTCAGCTGAGGGGTGTTATGTTGTTGGTGTCTAATGAACAGGAGCCAGAAGGGAGATTGGAGAGGGGAGTTCTAGTCAGCTGAGGGGTGTTATGTTGTTGGTGTCTAATGAACAGGAGCCGGAAGGGAGATTGGAGAGGGGAGTTCTAGTCAGCTGAGGGGTGTTATGTTGTTGGTGTCTAATGAACAGGAGCCGGAAGGGAGATTGGAGAGGGGAGTTCTAGTCAGCTGAGGGGTGTTATGTTGTTGGTGTCTAATGAACAGGAGCCGGAAGGGAGATTGGAGAGGGGAGTTCTAGTCAGCTGAGGGGTGTTATGTTGTTGGTGTCTAATGAACAGGAGCCGGAAGGGAGATTGGAGAGGGGAGTTCTAGTCAGCTGAGGGGTGTTATGTTGTTGGTGTCTAATGAACAGGAGCCGGAAGGGAGATTGGAGAGGGGAGTTCTAGTCAGCTGAGGGGTGTTATGTTTTTGGTGTCTAATGAACAGGAGCCAGAAGGGAGATTGGAGAGGGGAGTTCTAGTCAGCTGAGGGGTGTTATGTTGTTGGTGTCTAATGAACAGGAGCCAGAAGGGAGATTGGAGAGGGGAGTTCTAGTCAGCTGAGGGGTGTTATGTTGTTGGTGTCTAATGAACAGGAGCCGGAAGGGAGATTGGAGAGGGGAGTTATGTTGTTGGTGTCTAATGAACAGGAGCCGGAAGGGAGATTGGAGAGGGGAGTTCTAGTCAGCTGAGGGGTGTTATGTTGTTGGTGTCTAATGAACAGGAGCCGGAAGGGAGATTGGAGAGGGGAGTTCTAGTCAGCTGAGGGGTGTTATGTTGTTGGTGTCTAATGAACAGGAGCCAGAAGGGAGATTGGAGAGGGGAGTTCTAGTCAGCTGAGGGGTGTTATGTTGTTGGTGTCTAATGAACAGGAGCCAGAAGGGAGATTGGAGAGGGGAGTTCTAGTCAGCTGAGGGGTGTTATGTTGTTGGTGGATTATTTTCCCACACTTTAAATTATCTACATCCCAAATGGCACCCTCATCTCTATATAGTGCACTACTTTAGACCAGGTCCCATAAGACTCTAGTCAAAAAAAATTATATTCGGGAAGTATTCAAACCCTTTTGACTTTTTCCACCTTTTGTTATGTTACAACCTTATTCTAAAATGGATTTTTTTAAATCCCTCATCAATCTACACACAATACCCCATAATGACATCACAATACCCCATAATGACATCACAATACCCCATAATGACATCACAATATCCCATAATGACATCACAATACCCCACAATGACATCACAATACCCCATAATAAAAAAACAGGTTTATAGACATTTTAGCAAAACTATTTAAAAAAAAATCACATATACAGACATTTTCAGACCCTTTTACTCAGTACTTTGTTGAAGCACCTTTGGCAGAAATTACAGCCTCAAGTCTTCTTGGGTATGATGCTTGTTGGGGGTTACCCTGGGGGTTGGGTGTTACCCTGGGGGTCGGGGGTTGCGTGTGGGGTTACACCAGTGCCATGATTATTATTATTATAATAATAATAATAATAATAATTATTATTATTATTCGACCATGCTGGTCATTTATGAACATTTGAACATCTTGACCATGTTTTGTTATAATCTCCACCTGGCACAGCCAGAAGAGGACTGGCCACCCCACATAGCCTGGTTCCTCTCTAGGTTTCTTCCTAGGTTTTGGCCTTTCTAGGGAGTTTTTCCTAGCCACCGTGCTTCTTCACCTGCATTGCTTGCTGTTTGGGGTTTTAGGCTGGGTTTCTGTACAGCACTTTGAGATATCAGCTGATGTACGAAGGGCTATATAAAATAAATTTGATTGATTGATTGATGATTACTGTATATATGTGATAATCTTTGTATGCTTGCAAAGCGCAATGATGGAAAAGTACTGGGTAAATGGAGATGTAGTGCTTTAGTTCTCAGGCTGAGAATCATCTGCACCTGCTGACAGTCACACAGGTTCAAGGCCAAGATGGTAGAGGGAGAAACCACAGTCTAGACATGTTTTTCTCATCTTAGATACTTTGTATCTAATCCAATGCAACAATGTTAAGATATGACTGACGGTAGGTTGTCTCCTGTTTAGCCACACAGATCTTTACTGTGGACTCCTGAGGTAATTCTGTATGTGAATCTCTGTCTGCATTTTATTACTAAAGAGTTTTATACCAAGGTTCCTGTGTCTGTGTCATCTATCTGGAAGACTGATTGTTGAAGGAAGCTTACATCACCCAATGCAAAGGACCAGCCAACATTTGGCGAGCAGGAGTGACCGCTGCACCTGTGACCGCTACACCTGTGACCGCTGCGCCTGTGACCGCTACGCCTGTGACCGCTACGCCTGTGACCGCTACACCTGTGACCGCTACAGGAGTGACCGCTACACCTGTGACCGCTGCACCTGTGACCGCTACACCTGTGACCGCTACGCCTGTGACCGCTACAGGAGTGACCGCTACACCTGTAACCGCTACAGGAGTGACCGCTGCACCTGTGACCGCTACACCTGTGACCGCTACACCTGTGACCGCTACAGGAGTGACCGCTACACCTGTGACTGCTGCGCCTGTGACCGCTGCGCCTGTGACCGCTGCGCCTGTGACCGCTGCGCCTGTGACCGCTACACCTGTGACCGCTGCACCTGTGACCGCTGCACCTGTGACCGCTACACCTGTGACCGCTGCACCTGTGACCGCTACACCTGTGACTGCTGCACCTGTGACCGCTGCACCTGTGACCGCTGCACCTGTGACCGCTACACCTGTGACCGCTACACCTGTGATCGCTACACCTGTGACCGCTGCACCTGTGACCGCTACACCTGTGACCGCTGCACCTGTGACCGCTGCACCTGTGACCGCTACACCTGTGACCGCTACACCTGTGACTGCTGCACCTGTGACCGCTGCACCTGTGACCGCTGCACCTGTGACCGCTACACCTGTGACCGCTACACCTGTGACCGCTACACCTGTGACCGCTACACCTGTGACCGCTGCACCTGTGACCGCTACACCTGTGACCGCTACACCTGTGACCGCTGCACCTGTGACCGCTGCACCTGTGACCGCTACACCTGTGACCGCTACACCTGTGACCGCTACACCTGTGACCGCTACACCTGTGACCGCTGCACCTGTGACCGCTACACCTGTGACCGCTACACCTGTGACCGCTGCACCTGTGACCGCTGCACCTGTGACCGCTACACCTGTGACCGCTACACCTGTGACCGCTACACCTGTGACCGCTACACCTGTGACTGCTACACCTGTGACTGCTACACCTGTGACTGCTACACCTGTGACCGCTACACCTGTGACCGCTACACCTGTGACTGCTACACCTGTGACTGCGACACCTGTGACTGCTACACCTGTGACCGCTACACCTGTGACCGCTACACCTCTGACTGCTACACCTGTGACTGCTACACCTGTGACCGCTACACCTGTGACCGCTACACCTGTGACCGCTGCACCTGTGACCGCTACACCTGTGACCGCTACACCTGTGACCGCTACACCTGTGACCGCTACACCTGTGACCGCTGCACCTGTGACCGCTGCACCTGTGACCGCTACACCTGTGACCGCTACACCTGTGACCGCTGCACCTGTGACCGCTGCACCTGTGACCGCTACACCTGTGACCGCTACACCTGTGACCGCTACACCTGTGACCGCTACACCTGTGACCGCTACACCTGTGACTGCTACACCTGTGACCGCTACACCTGTGACTGCTACACCTGTGACTGCTACACCTGTGACCGCTACACCTGTGACCGCTACACCTGTGACCGCTACACCTGTGACCGCTACACCTGTGACTGCTACACCTGTGACTGCTACACCTGTGACTGCTACACCTGTGACCGCTACACCTGTGACTGCTACACCTGTGACTGCTACACCTGTGACTGCTACACCTGTGACTGCTACACCTGTGACCGCTACACCTGTGACCGCTACACCTGTGACTGCTACACCTGTGACTGCTACACCTGTGACCGCTACACCTGTGACCGCTACACCTGTGACTGCTACACCTGTGACTGCTACACCTGTGACCGCTACACCTGTGACCGCTACACCTGTGACCGCTGCGCCCGGAGGCTCTTCGTCCCACTGTGCAGCGCGTCAAATTATAAGGTAAACAAGCCGCCTGTTAAACCAAAAGTCTGATATTAGAAGAAGCACTGTGTGGTTGATGACTGATTCCAGTAGGTAAGTGGCACCTCGCTCATCGGGGTTGATCATTACAGGAACAGTCGATAGCTAAATGCATGTACAAGGCCGTTATAGGATGTATATGTGATAAATGACCCAGATTCCACAGGTTTAATAGATAGACATTCCTGAGGGTCTAATGGAACCTTGTGTGAAGAACTTGGTTGTAGATGAGGATGAACCAAGTCAGTACTGAGGTACCGAGTGTCAAGTGATTGAAAGGGTTTTACGTACGGGGGGGGGGACCTTACCTGAGAGAAGACACTGGTTTTATGTACGCTGACCTTACCTGAGGGAAGACACTGGTTTTATGTACGGTGACCTTACCTGAGGGAAGACACTAGTTTTATGTACGCTGACCTTACCTGAGGGAAGACACTGGTTTTATGTACGCTGACCTTACCTGAGGGAAGACACTGGTTTTATGTACGCTGACCTTACCTGAGGGAAGACACTGGTTTTATGTACGCTGACCTTACCTGAGGGAAGACACTAGTTTTATGTACGGTGACCTTACCTGAGGGAAGACACTAGTTTTATGTACGCTGACCTTACCTGAGGGAAGACACTGGTTTTATGTACGCTGACCTTACCTGAGGGAAGACACTAGTTTTATGTACGGTGACCTTACCTGAGGGAAGACACTAGTTTTATGTACGCTGACCTTACCTGAGGGAAGACACTAGTTTTATGTACGCTGACCTTACCTGAGGGAAGACACTGGTTTTATGTACGGGGACCTTACCTGAGAGAAGACACTGGTTTTATGTACGCTGACCTTACCTGAGGGAAGACACTAGTTTTATGTACGGTGACCTTACCTGAGGGAAGACACTAGTTTTATGTACGCTGACCTTACCTGAGGGAAGACACTAGTTTTATGTACGCTGACCTTACCTGAGGGAAGACACTGGTTTTATGTACGCTGACCTTACCTGAGGGAAGACACTAGTTTTATGTACGGTGACCTTACCTGAGGGAAGACACTAGTTTTATGTACGCTGACCTTACCTGAGGGAAGACACTAGTTTTATGTACGCTGACCTTACCTGAGGGAAGACACTGGTTTTATGTACGCTGACCTTACCTGAGAGAAGACACTGGTTTTGTTTTGATATATGTATAATTGGTGGGATTGTAGATGGATATATGCTTGACAATATCAATAATTTCTATGTACTGAAATAAATTTAGACTGGTATAGACAACAAGTCTCTAAGACTAGTGTAGACAACACGTCTCTAAGACTGGTATAGACAACACGTCTCTAACACTGGTATAGACAACAAGTCTCTAAGACTGGTAATAGACAACAAGTCTCTAAGACTGGTATAGACAACACGTCTCTAAGACTGGTATAGACAACAAGTCTCTAAGACTGGTATAGACAACAAGTCTCTAAGACTGGTATAGACAACAAGTCTCTAAGACTGGTATAGACAACAAGTCTCTAAGACTGGTATAGACAACAAGTCTCTAAGACTGGTATAGACAACAAGTCTCTAAGACTGGTATAGACAACAAGTCTCTAAGACTGGTATAGACAACAAGTCTCTAAGACTGGTATAGACAACAAGTCTCTAAGACTGGTATAGACAACAAGTCTCTAAGACTGGTATAGACAACAAGTCTCTAAGACTGGTATAGACAACAAGTCTCTAAGACTGGTATAGACAACAAGTCTCTAAGACTGGTATAGACAACAAGTCTCTAAAACTGGTATAGACAACAAGTCTCTAAGACTGGTATAGACAACAAGTCTCTAAGACTGGTATAGACAACAAGTCTCTAAGACTGGTATAGACAACAAGTCTCTAAGACTGGTATAGACAACAAGTCTCTAAGACTGGTACAAGAAGGCATACATTTGTGAATTGCGTGTTGGAAAAGGCATGTGAGTTTACTCTTCCATTACATCCACAAGAGAGGATAGAGGGAGACCCCCCTCTACGGAAGTTAAAATACAATTGAAACCAATTGTGGTCATTTATGTGGAACCATTTCCAGTAGTGTGGTTAGTGAATAAATGTAGGTCATTTAAAGAAGAGGGGTTCAGAGACAATAGAACTGGGTTGGGTATATCATCCTATGTTAGGTTCTGCTACCTGTATTCGGGGATAGAACTGGGTTGGGTATGTCATCCTATGTTAGGTTCTACTACCTGAATATAGAACTGGGTTGGGTATGTCATCCTACGTTAGGTTCTACTACCTGTATATAGAACTGGGTTGGGTATATCATCCTATGTTAGGTTCTGCTACCTGTATTCGGGGATAGAACTGGGTTGGGTATGTCATCCTATGTTAGGTTCTACTACCTGTATATAGAACTGGGTTGGGTATGTCATCCTATGTTAGGTTCTACTACCTGTATATAGAACTGGGTTGGGTATGTCATCCTACGTTAGGTTCTACTACCTGTTAATAGAACTGGGTTGGGTATGTCATCCTACGTTAGGTTCTACTACCTGTATATAGAACTGGGTTGGGTATGTCATCCTACGTTAGGTTCTACTACCTGTATATAGAACTGGGTTGGGTATATCATCCTATGTTAGGTTCTACTACCTGTTTACGGGGATAGAACTGGGTTGGGTATGTCATCCTATGTTAGGTTCTACTACCTGTATTCGGGGATAGAACTGCATTGGGTATATCATCCTATGTTAGGTTCTACTACCTGTATATAGAACTGGGTTGGGTATATCATCCTATGTTAGGTTCTACTACCTGTATATAGAACTGGGTTGGGTATATCATCCTATGTTAGGTTCTACTACCTGTATTCGGGGATAGAACTGGGTTGGGTATATCATCCTATGTTAGGTTCTACTACCTGTTTACGGGGATAGAACTGGGTTGGGTATGTCATCCTATGTTAGGTTCTACTACCTGTATTCGGGGATAGAACTGCGTTGGGTATATCATCCTATGTTAGGTTCTACTACCTGTATTCGGGGATAGAACTGCGTTGGGTATATCATTCTATGTTAGGTTCTACTACCTGTATATAGAACTGGGTTGGGTATATCATCCTACGTTAGGTTCTACTACCTGTATATAAAACTGGTTTGGGTATATCATCCTATGTTAGGTTCTACTACCTGTATATAGAACTGGGTTGGGTATGTCATCCTATGGTAGGTTCTACTACCTGTATATAGAACTGGGTTGGGTATATCATCCTATGTTAGGTTCTACTACCTGTATATAGAACTGGGTTGGGTATATCATCCTATGTTAGGTTCTATTACCTGTATATAGAACTGGGTTATGTATATCATCCTATGTTAGGTTCTACTACCTGTTAATAGAACTGGGTTGGGTATATCATCCTATGTTAGGTTCTACTACCTGTATATAGAACTGGGTTGGGTATATCATCCTATGTTAGGTTCTACTACCTGTATATAGAACTGGGTTGGGTATATTATCCTATGTTAGGTTCTACTACCTGTATTCGGGGATAGAACTGGGTTGGGTATATCATCCTATGTTAGGTTCTACTACCTGTATTCGGGGATAGAACTGGGTTGGGTATATCATCCTACGTTAGGTTCTACTACCTGTATATAGAACTGGGTTGGGTATATCATCCTACGTTAGGTTCTACTACCTGTTTATAGAACTGGGTAGTAGAACTGTGACCGCTACACCTGTGACCGCTACACCTGTGACCGCTGCACCTGTGACCGCTACACCTGTGACCGCTGCACCTGTGACCGCTGCACCTGTGACCGCTACACCTGTGACCGCTACACCTGTGACTGCTGCACCTGTGACCGCTGCACCTGTGACCGCTGCACCTGTGACCGCTACACCTGTGACCGCTACACCTGTGACCGCTACACCTGTGACCGCTACACCTGTGACCGCTGCACCTGTGACCGCTACACCTGTGACCGCTACACCTGTGACCGCTGCACCTGTGACCGCTGCACCTGTGACCGCTACACCTGTGACCGCTACACCTGTGACCGCTACACCTGTGACCGCTACACCTGTGACCGCTGCACCTGTGACCGCTACACCTGTGACCGCTACACCTGTGACCGCTGCACCTGTGACCGCTGCACCTGTGACCGCTACACCTGTGACCGCTACACCTGTGACCGCTACACATGTGACCGCTACACCTGTGACCGCTACACCTGTGACCGCTACACCTGTGACTGCTACACCTGTGACCGCTACACCTGTGACTGCTACACCTGTGACTGCTACACCTGTGACCGCTACACCTGTGACCGCTACACCTGTGACCGCTACACCTGTGACCGCTACACCTGTGACTGCTACACCTGTGACTGCTACACCTGTGACTGCTACACCTGTGACCGCTACACCTGTGACCGCTACACCTGTGACTGCTACACCTGTGACTGCTACACCTGTGACTGCTACACCTGTGACCGCTACACCTGTGACCGCTACACCTCTGACTGCTACACCTGTGACTGCTACACCTGTGACCGCTACACCTGTGACCGCTACACCTGTGACCGCTGCACCTGTGACCGCTACACCTGTGACCGCTACACCTGTGACCGCTGCACCTGTGACCGCTGCACCTGTGACCGCTACACCTGTGACCGCTACACCTGTGACCGCTGCACCTGTGACCGCTGCACCTGTGACCGCTACACCTGTGACCGCTACACCTGTGACCGCTACACCTGTGACCGCTACACCTGTGACCGCTACACCTGTGACTGCTACACCTGTGACCGCTACACCTGTGACTGCTACACCTGTGACTGCTACACCTGTGACCGCTACACCTGTGACCGCTACACCTGTGACCGCTACACCTGTGACCGCTACACCTGTGACCGCTACACCTGTGACTGCTACACCTGTGACTGCTACACCTGTGACTGCTACACCTGTGACCGCTACACCTGTGACCGCTACACCTGTGACTGCTACACCTGTGACTGCTACACCTGTGACTGCTACACCTGTGACCGCTACACCTGTGACCGCTACACCTGTGACTGCTACACCTGTGACTGCTACACCTGTGACCGCTACACCTGTGACCGCTACACCTGTGACTGCTACACCTGTGACTGCTACACCTGTGACCGCTACACCTGTGACCGCTACACCTGTGACCGCTGCGCCCGGAGGCTCTTCGTCCCACTGTGCAGCGCGTCAAATTATAAGGTAAACAAGCCGCCTGTTAAACCAAAAGTCTGATATTAGAAGAAGCACTGTGTGGTTGATGACTGATTCCAGTAGGTAAGTGGCACCTCGCTCATCGGGGTTGATCATTACAGGAACAGTCGATAGCTAAATGCATGTACAAGGCCGTTATAGGATGTATATGTGATAAATGACCCAGATTCCACAGGTTTAATAGATAGACATTCCTGAGGGTCTAATGGAACCTTGTGTGAAGAACTTGGTTGTAGATGAGGATGAACCAAGTCAGTACTGAGGTACCGAGTGTCAAGTGATTGAAAGGGTTTTACGTACGGGGGGGGGACCTTACCTGAGAGAAGACACTGGTTTTATGTACGCTGACCTTACCTGAGGGAAGACACTGGTTTTATGTACGGTGACCTTACCTGAGGGAAGACACTAGTTTTATGTACGCTGACCTTACCTGAGGGAAGACACTGGTTTTATGTACGCTGACCTTACCTGAGGGAAGACACTGGTTTTATGTACGGTGACCTTACCTGAGGGAAGACACTAGTTTTATGTACGCTGACCTTACCTGAGGGAAGACACTGGTTTTATGTACGGGGACCTTACCTGAGGGAAGACACTAGTTTTATGTACGCTGACCTTACCTGAGGGAAGACACTAGTTTTATGTACGGTGACCTTACCTGAGGGAAGACACTGGTTTTATGTACGCTGACCTTACCTGAGGGAAGACACTGGTTTTATGTACGCTGACCTTACCTGAGGGAAGACACTGGTTTTATGTACGCTGACCTTACCTGAGGGAAGACACTGGTTTTATGTACGCTGACCTTACCTGAGGGAAGACACTGGTTTTATGTACGCTGACCTTACCTGAGGGAAGACACTAGTTTTATGTACGCTGACCTTACCTGAGGGAAGACACTGGTTTTATGTACGCTGACCTTACCTGAGGGAAGACACTGGTTTTGTTTTGATATATGTATAATTGGTGGGATTGTAGATGGATATATGCTTGACAATATCAATAATTTCTATGTACTGAAATAAATCTAGACTGGTATAGACAACAAGTCTCTAAGACTAGTGTAGACAACACGTCTCTAAGACTGGTATAGACAACACGTCTCTAAGACTGGTATAGACAACAAGTCTCTAAGACTGGTAATAGACAACAAGTCTCTAAGACTGGTATAGACAACACGTCTCTAAGACTGGTATAGACAACACGTCTCTAAGACTGGTATAGACAACAAGTCTCTAGGACTGGTATAGACAACAAGTCTCTAAGACTGGTATAGACAACAAGTCTCTAAGACTGGTATAGACAACAAGTCTCTAAGACTGGTATAGACAACAAGTCTCTAAGACTGGTATAGACAACAAGTCTCTAAGACTGGTATAGACAACAAGTCTCTAAGACTGGTATAGACAACAAGTCTCTAAGACTGGTATAGACAACAAGTCTCTAAGACTGGTATAGACAACAAGTCTCTAAGACTGGTATAGACAACAAGTCTCTAAGACTGGTATAGACAACAAGTCTCTAAGACTGGTATAGACAACAAGTCTCTAAGACTGGTATAGACAACAAGTCTCTAAGACTGGTATAGACAACAAGTCTCTAAGACTGGTATAGACAACAAGTCTCTAAAACTGGTATAGACAACAAGTCTCTAAGACTGGTATAGACAACAAGTCTCTAAGACTGGTATAGACAACAAGTCTCTAAGACTGGTATAGACAACAAGTCTCTAAGACTGGTACAAGAAGGCATACATTTGTGAATTGCGTGTTGGAAAAGGCATGTGAGTTTACTCTTCCATTACATCCACAAGAGAGGATAGAGGGAGACCCCCCTCTACGGAAGTTAAAATACAATTGAAACCAATTGTGGTCATTTATGTGGAACCATTTCCAGTAGTGTGGTTAGTGAATAAATGTAGGTCATTTAAAGAAGAGGGGTTCAGAGACAATAGAACTGGGTTGGGTATATCATCCTATGTTAGGTTCTGCTACCTGTATTCGGGGATAGAACTGGGTTGGGTATGTCATCCTATGTTAGGTTCTACTACCTGAATATAGAACTGGGTTGGGTATGTCATCCTACGTTAGGTTCTACTACCTGTATATAGAACTGGGTTGGGTATATCATCCTATGTTAGGTTCTGCTACCTGTATTCGGGGATAGAACTGGGTTGGGTATGTCATCCTATGTTAGGTTCTACTACCTGTATATAGAACTGGGTTGGGTATGTCATCCTATGTTAGGTTCTACTACCTGTATATAGAACTGGGTTGGGTATGTCATCCTACGTTAGGTTCTACTACCTGTTAATAGAACTGGGTTGGGTATGTCATCCTACGTTAGGTTCTACTACCTGTATATAGAACTGGGTTGGGTATGTCATCCTACGTTAGGTTCTACTACCTGTATATAGAACTGGGTTGGGTATATCATCCTATGTTAGGTTCTACTACCTGTTTACGGGGATAGAACTGGGTTGGGTATGTCATCCTATGTTAGGTTCTACTACCTGTATTCGGGGATAGAACTGCATTGGGTATATCATCCTATGTTAGGTTCTACTACCTGTATATAGAACTGGGTTGGGTATATCATCCTATGTTAGGTTCTACTACCTGTATATAGAACTGGGTTGGGTATATCATCCTATGTTAGGTTCTACTACCTGTATTCGGGGATAGAACTGGGTTGGGTATATCATCCTATGTTAGGTTCTACTACCTGTTTACGGGGATAGAACTGGGTTGGGTATGTCATCCTATGTTAGGTTCTACTACCTGTATTCGGGGATAGAACTGCGTTGGGTATATCATCCTATGTTAGGTTCTACTACCTGTATTCGGGGATAGAACTGCGTTGGGTATATCATTCTATGTTAGGTTCTACTACCTGTATATAGAACTGGGTTGGGTATATCATCCTACGTTAGGTTCTACTACCTGTATATAAAACTGGTTTGGGTATATCATCCTATGTTAGGTTCTACTACCTGTATATAGAACTGGGTTGGGTATGTCATCCTATGGTAGGTTCTACTACCTGTATATAGAACTGGGTTGGGTATATCATCCTATGTTAGGTTCTACTACCTGTATATAGAACTGGGTTGGGTATATCATCCTATGTTAGGTTCTATTACCTGTATATAGAACTGGGTTATGTATATCATCCTATGTTAGGTTCTACTACCTGTTAATAGAACTGGGTTGGGTATATCATCCTATGTTAGGTTCTACTACCTGTATATAGAACTGGGTTGGGTATATCATCCTATGTTAGGTTCTACTACCTGTATATAGAACTGGGTTGGGTATATTATCCTATGTTAGGTTCTACTACCTGTATTCGGGGATAGAACTGGGTTGGGTATATCATCCTATGTTAGGTTCTACTACCTGTATTCGGGGATAGAACTGGGTTGGGTATATCATCCTACGTTAGGTTCTACTACCTGTATATAGAACTGGGTTGGGTATATCATCCTACGTTAGGTTCTACTACCTGTTTATAGAACTGGGTAGTAGAACTGTGACCGCTACACCTGTGACCGCTACACCTGTGACCGCTGCACCTGTGACCGCTACACCTGTGACCGCTGCACCTGTGACCGCTGCACCTGTGACCGCTACACCTGTGACCGCTACACCTGTGACTGCTGCACCTGTGACCGCTGCACCTGTGACCGCTGCACCTGTGACCGCTACACCTGTGACCGCTACACCTGTGACCGCTACACCTGTGACCGCTACACCTGTGACCGCTGCACCTGTGACCGCTACACCTGTGACCGCTACACCTGTGACCGCTGCACCTGTGACCGCTGCACCTGTGACCGCTACACCTGTGACCGCTACACCTGTGACCGCTACACCTGTGACCGCTACACCTGTGACCGCTGCACCTGTGACCGCTACACCTGTGACCGCTACACCTGTGACCGCTGCACCTGTGACCGCTGCACCTGTGACCGCTACACCTGTGACCGCTACACCTGTGACCGCTACACCTGTGACCGCTACACCTGTGACCGCTACACCTGTGACCGCTACACCTGTGACTGCTACACCTGTGACCGCTACACCTGTGACTGCTACACCTGTGACTGCTACACCTGTGACCGCTACACCTGTGACCGCTACACCTGTGACCGCTACACCTGTGACCGCTACACCTGTGACTGCTACACCTGTGACTGCTACACCTGTGACTGCTACACCTGTGACCGCTACACCTGTGACCGCTACACCTGTGACTGCTACACCTGTGACTGCTACACCTGTGACTGCTACACCTGTGACCGCTACACCTGTGACCGCTACACCTCTGACTGCTACACCTGTGACTGCTACACCTGTGACCGCTACACCTGTGACCGCTACACCTGTGACCGCTGCACCTGTGACCGCTACACCTGTGACCGCTGCACCTGTGACCGCTGCACCTGTGACCGCTACACCTGTGACCGCTACACCTGTGACCGCTGCACCTGTGACCGCTGCACCTGTGACCGCTACACCTGTGACCGCTACACCTGTGACCGCTACACCTGTGACCGCTACACCTGTGACCGCTACACCTGTGACTGCTACACCTGTGACCGCTACACCTGTGACTGCTACACCTGTGACTGCTACACCTGTGACCGCTACACCTGTGACCGCTACACCTGTGACCGCTACACCTGTGACCGCTACACCTGTGACTGCTACACCTGTGACTGCTACACCTGTGACTGCTACACCTGTGACCGCTACACCTGTGACCGCTACACCTGTGACTGCTACACCTGTGACTGCTACACCTGTGATTGCTACACCTGTGACCGCTACACCTGTGACCGCTACACCTGTGACTGCTACACCTGTGACTGCTACACCTGTGACCGCTACACCTGTGACCGCTACACCTGTGACTGCTACACCTGTGACTGCTACACCTGTGACCGCTACACCTGTGACCGCTACACCTGTGACCGCTGCGCCCGGAGGCTCTTCGTCCCACTGTGCAGCGCGTCAAATTATAAGGTAAACAAGCCGCCTGTTAAACCAAAAGTCTGATATTAGAAGAAGCACTGTGTGGTTGATGACTGATTCCAGTAGGTAAGTGGCACCTCGCTCATCGGGGTTGATCATTACAGGAACAGTCGATAGCTAAATGCATGTACAAGGCCGTTATAGGATGTATATGTGATAAATGACCCAGATTCCACAGGTTTAATAGATAGACATTCCTGAGGGTCTAATGGAACCTTGTGTGAAGAACTTGGTTGTAGATGAGGATGAACCAAGTCAGTACTGAGGTACCGAGTGTCAAGTGATTGAAAGGGTTTTACGTACGGGGGGGGGGACCTTACCTGAGAGAAGACACTGGTTTTATGTACGCTGACCTTACCTGAGGGAAGACACTGGTTTTATGTACGGTGACCTTACCTGAGGGAAGACACTAGTTTTATGTACGCTGACCTTACCTGAGGGAAGACACTGGTTTTATGTACGCTGACCTTACCTGAGGGAAGACACTGGTTTTATGTACGGTGACCTTACCTGAGGGAAGACACTAGTTTTATGTACGCTGACCTTACCTGAGGGAAGACACTGGTTTTATGTACGGGGACCTTACCTGAGGGAAGACACTAGTTTTATGTACGCTGACCTTACCTGAGGGAAGACACTAGTTTTATGTACGCTGACCTTACCTGAGGGAAGACACTAGTTTTATGTACGCTGACCTTACCTGAGGGAAGACACTGGTTTTATGTACGCTGACCTTACCTGAGGGAAGACACTGGTTTTATGTACGCTGACCTTACCTGAGGGAAGACACTAGTTTTATGTACGCTGACCTTACCTGAGGGAAGACACTGGTTTTATGTACGCTGACCTTACCTGAGGGAAGACACTGGTTTTGTTTTGATATATGTATAATTGGTGGGATTGTAGATGGATATATGCTTGACAATATCAATAATTTCTATGTACTGAAATAAATCTAGACTGGTATAGACAACAAGTCTCTAAGACTAGTGTAGACAACACGTCTCTAAGACTGGTATAGACAACACGTCTCTAAGACTGGTATAGACAACAAGTCTCTAAGACTGGTAATAGACAACAAGTCTCTAAGACTGGTATAGACAACACGTCTCTAAGACTGGTATAGACAACACGTCTCTAAGACTGGTATAGACAACAAGTCTCTAGGACTGGTATAGACAACAAGTCTCTAAGACTGGTATAGACAACAAGTCTCTAAGACTGGTATAGACAACAAGTCTCTAAGACTGGTATAGACAACAAGTCTCTAAGACTGGTATAGACAACAAGTCTCTAAGACTGGTATAGACAACAAGTCTCTAAGACTGGTATAGACAACAAGTCTCTAAGACTGGTATAGACAACAAGTCTCTAAGACTGGTATAGACAACAAGTCTCTAAGACTGGTATAGACAACAAGTCTCTAAGACTGGTATAGACAACAAGTCTCTAAGACTGGTATAGACAACAAGTCTCTAAGACTGGTATAGACAACAAGTCTCTAAGACTGGTATAGACAACAAGTCTCTAAGACTGGTATAGACAACAAGTCTCTAAAACTGGTATAGACAACAAGTCTCTAAGACTGGTATAGACAACAAGTCTCTAAGACTGGTATAGACAACAAGTCTCTAAGACTGGTATAGACAACAAGTCTCTAAGACTGGTACAAGAAGGCATACATTTGTGAATTGCGTGTTGGAAAAGGCATGTGAGTTTACTCTTCCATTACATCCACAAGAGAGGATAGAGGGAGACCCCCCTCTACGGAAGTTAAAATACAATTGAAACCAATTGTGGTCATTTATGTGGAACCATTTCCAGTAGTGTGGTTAGTGAATAAATGTAGGTCATTTAAAGAAGAGGGGTTCAGAGACAATAGAACTGGGTTGGGTATATCATCCTATGTTAGGTTCTGCTACCTGTATTCGGGGATAGAACTGGGTTGGGTATGTCATCCTATGTTAGGTTCTACTACCTGAATATAGAACTGGGTTGGGTATGTCATCCTACGTTAGGTTCTACTACCTGTATATAGAACTGGGTTGGGTATATCATCCTATGTTAGGTTCTGCTACCTGTATTCGGGGATAGAACTGGGTTGGGTATGTCATCCTATGTTAGGTTCTACTACCTGTATATAGAACTGGGTTGGGTATGTCATCCTATGTTAGGTTCTACTACCTGTATATAGAACTGGGTTGGGTATGTCATCCTACGTTAGGTTCTACTACCTGTTAATAGAACTGGGTTGGGTATGTCATCCTACGTTAGGTTCTACTACCTGTATATAGAACTGGGTTGGGTATGTCATCCTACGTTAGGTTCTACTACCTGTATATAGAACTGGGTTGGGTATATCATCCTATGTTAGGTTCTACTACCTGTTTACGGGGATAGAACTGGGTTGGGTATGTCATCCTATGTTAGGTTCTACTACCTGTATTCGGGGATAGAACTGCATTGGGTATATCATCCTATGTTAGGTTCTACTACCTGTATATAGAACTGGGTTGGGTATATCATCCTATGTTAGGTTCTACTACCTGTATATAGAACTGGGTTGGGTATATCATCCTATGTTAGGTTCTACTACCTGTATTCGGGGATAGAACTGGGTTGGGTATATCATCCTATGTTAGGTTCTACTACCTGTTTACGGGGATAGAACTGGGTTGGGTATGTCATCCTATGTTAGGTTCTACTACCTGTATTCGGGGATAGAACTGCGTTGGGTATATCATCCTATGTTAGGTTCTACTACCTGTATTCGGGGATAGAACTGCGTTGGGTATATCATTCTATGTTAGGTTCTACTACCTGTATATAGAACTGGGTTGGGTATATCATCCTACGTTAGGTTCTACTACCTGTATATAAAACTGGTTTGGGTATATCATCCTATGTTAGGTTCTACTACCTGTATATAGAACTGGGTTGGGTATGTCATCCTATGGTAGGTTCTACTACCTGTATATAGAACTGGGTTGGGTATATCATCCTATGTTAGGTTCTACTACCTGTATATAGAACTGGGTTGGGTATATCATCCTATGTTAGGTTCTATTACCTGTATATAGAACTGGGTTATGTATATCATCCTATGTTAGGTTCTACTACCTGTTAATAGAACTGGGTTGGGTATATCATCCTATGTTAGGTTCTACTACCTGTATATAGAACTGGGTTGGGTATATCATCCTATGTTAGGTTCTACTACCTGTATTCGGGGATAGAACTGGGTTGGGTATATCATCCTATGTTAGGTTCTACTACCTGTATTCGGGGATAGAACTGGGTTGGGTATATCATCCTACGTTAGGTTCTACTACCTGTATATAGAACTGGGTTGGGTATATCATCCTACGTTAGGTTCTACTACCTGTTTATAGAACTGGGTTGGGTATATCATCCTACGTTAGGTTCTACTACCTGTTTACGGGGATAGAACTGGGTTGGGTATATCATCCTATGTTAGGTTCTACGACCTGTATATAGAACTGGGTTGGGTATATCATCATCTATGTTAGGTTCTACTACCTGTATTCGGGGATAGAACTGGGTTGGGTATATCATCCTATGTTAGGTTCTATTACCTGTATATAGAACTGGGTTGGGTATATCATCCTATGTTAGGTTCTATTACCTGTATATAGAACTGGGTTGGGTATATCATCTTATGTTAGGTTCTACTACCTGTATATAGAACTGGGTTGGGTATATCATCCTATGTTAGGTTCTACTACCTGTATTCGGGGATAGAACTGCGTTGGGTATATCATTCTACGTTAGGTTCTACTACCTGTATATAGAACTGGGTTGGGTATATCATCCTATGTTAGGTTCTACTACCTGTATATAGAACTGGGTTGGGTATATCATCCTATGTTAGGTTCTACTACCTGTATATAGAACTGGGTTAGGTATATCATCCTACGTTAGGTTCTACTACCTGTATATAGAACTGGGTTGGGTATGTCATCCTACGTTAGGTTCTACTACCTGTATATAGAACTGGGTTGGGTATATCATCCTATGTTAGGTTCTACTACCTGTATTCGGGGAACAGGCTTTGGATGTTGGTTCGGTGTTGGTTCGGATTTGATATGGCAACAGCGGGGTTGTAAACTTGACCCCGTTTCTAAAATTTGGAGACAGACTCTGTCTGGCAGCTTGTCTTATCACCTCCTTCTGCCAAGTGGCCCGCGGTGTGGCACGCGGTGTGGCCCGCGGTGTGGCCCGCGGTGTGGCCCGCGGTGTGGCCTACGGTGTGGTCCATGGTGTGGTCCATGGTGTGGTCCATGGTGTGGTCCATGGTGTGGTCCATGTTGTGGCCTACGGTGTGGTCCATGGTGTGGCCTGCGGTGTGGTCCATGGTGTGGTCCATGGTGTGGCCTACGGTGTGGTCCATGGTGTGGTCCATGGTGTGGTCCATGGTGTGGTCCATGGTGTGGCCCGCGGTGTGGCCTACGGTGTGGTCCATGGTGTGGTCCATGATGTGGTCCATGGTGTGGTCCATGGTGTGGTCCATGGTGTGGCCTACGGTCCATGGTGTGGTCCATGGTGTGGTCCATGGTGTGGCCTACGGTGTGGTCCATGGTGGGGTCCATGCTGTGGCCTGCGGTGTGGTCCATGGTGTGGTCCATGGTGTGGTCTGCGGTGTGGTCCATGGTGTGGTCCATGGTGTGGCCTGCGGTGTGGTCCATGGTGTGGTCCATGGTGTGGTCCATGGTGTGGTCCATGGTGTGGTCCATGGTGTGGCCTACGGTCCATGGTGTGGTCCATGGTGTGGCCTACGGTGTGGTCCATGGTGGGGTCCATGGTGTGGCCTGCGGTGTGGTCCATGGTGTGGCCTGCGGTGTGGCCTGCGGTGTGGTCCATGGTGTGGTCCATGGTGTGGTCCATGGTGTGGTCCATGGTGTGGCCTACGGTGTGGTCCATGGTGTGGTCCAAGGTGTGGCATACGGTGTGGTCCATGGTGTGGTCCATGGTGTGGTCCATGGTGTGGCCTACGGTGTGGTCCATGGTGTGGCCTGCGGTGTGGTCCACGGTGTGGTCCATGGTGTGGCCTGCGGTGTGGTCCATGGTGTGGCCTGCGGTGTGGTCAATGGTGTGGTCCATGGTGTGGTCCATGGTGTGGCCTACGGTGTGGTCCACGGTGTGGTCCACGGTGTGGCCTACGGTGTGGTCCATGGTGTGGTCCATGGTGTGGCCTGCGGTGTGGTCCACGGTGTGGTCCATGGTGTGGTCCACGGTGTGGCCTGCGGTGTGGTCCACGGTGTGGTCCATGGTGTGGCCTGCGGTGTGGTCCATGGTGTGGCCTGCGGTGTGGTCCATGGTGTGGCCTGCGGTGTGGTCCATAATGTGGCCTACGGTGTGGTCCACGGTGTGGCCCATTTGTCAAGACGGGATATGATAGAGGTAATTTCTTTGGATTGGTTTTGTCTAAATTTGACTCAGCATGTGAAACAGTTTCTGTTTCGAAGTGCTACGTATAATTTAACATGGCCAAAGGAGCACCTCTGAAACCAGGTCATTTCCCTACACCAAGAGGACCATTTGTCCATCTTAACGTGGATTGAATAGATCTTGCAGAAAGAAAAGAAAGGCAAAGATACTGTTTAGTCCTTACTGACAGGTTCACCAGGTGGGTGGAGGCATCCCCACCACACACTGTGATGCTGAGGTCAGTAGCAAAGCTACTAGTGAGGGAGAGCATTCCTAGATGTGGTGTTCCTGAGGTTTTATCTGCAGACAACGGTACCCACTTCACTGGTGATTGTAGTGAAGCAGGTAGCCATAACGATGGGAGTGGACCAGAAGAGTGGACCCATGACTGACAGACAAATAGACCTCACTCTAGCCAACTACTATTGTCAGATCTCTCCACTCTCACACTAGGGAAGCTCAGGATGGAGGTAGTACCAGGTGTGAGGACCCTGACGACCTGCCTGTGGAGGTTGGAGACTGGGGCAAAATCCGGGATTCACAAGAGAAAATGGAACCAGTCCAAGATGGAATTGGGCCCGTTCCAGGTAACCGTGGCAGCACCAACGGGCGGTCAGAGTTCAGGAAGGGTTCCCGGCTGGCACCACCTGTCCCACTGTCAGAAGGTGTTCAGCCCACAGGAGATGACGGAGCCAGACACTGAAACAAGAGGCAGAAGCAGATGTGAATCGAGACCAAAGACCTGAAGAATCAACTGTTTTACATGATCAGCAAGGTTATGTTGTAAATTAACAAACCCTTAAGGGGGTATAAGAGAGGGAAGACGACAGCGTGAGGTTGTTGGTGGTTGACTGTGTTGGCTCTATCCACACTACTTTGTGTGGGTGAATCCGGCCCTGTCAACACGTGGGTAAAGTTGGTTTGAGACTTAGGTAGAAAAGTGTCCCCACATTTTTATTAAGAATAAAAAACAGATATCTTATTTACGTAAGTATTCAAAATGTAGAAAAAGTCAAGATGTGGAAAAAGTCGAGGGGTTTGAATACTTTCTGAATGCACTGTATAAAGAGATTAGGGTGACATTTCGGACACTCAGTCAACCAGACATGGGATTTTTCCTGACTAATCAGGAATTCTTGGTTTTCAGACCTACTTCCTGGAAGATCGGGAATGTAATTTAATATTTTAATACTGTCCGTGTCTTGGCATCTAGCCTCTGGACTGTTGCACTTGATTTTCAATGTGGTCAATCGCATCCCAGCATTTTTCCAGCGGTTGAGGAAAGCTCATACAAATACGATATGATGGTTGTGGGGTTTGTAGTTCTTGTACATCTTCCACGCAAAGCTATGTATTGTAGGAGGCTGCCTCACATATGGGCTTATCACACGTATGGTCCCATAGAATAGACATCCTGTGGTCATATGTAATCAAGTGCCTTATCTCGGAGTGTTGATTTAGGATCAGTTTGGCCTTTTATATCAAATCCAATTTTATTTGTCACAAGCACCGAATGTAGACCTTACAGTGAAATGCTTTACTTAACCAACAACGCAGTTTTAAGAAAATAACCCCCCCCCCCCAAAAAAAAAAGTAAGAGAAAAGAATAACAAATAATTAAAGAGCAGCAGTAAATAACAATAGCGGGGCTATACACAGGGGGTACCGGTACAGAGTCAATGTCAATGTGCAGAGGCACCGGTGTCGAGGTAATTGAGGTAATATGTGCATGTAGGTAGAGTTATTAAAGTGACTATACATAGATAATAGCAAAGAGTAGCAGCGTTCCAGGGGGAAGTAGAGTACTCACCAACATGTCATCGATGTGGGACAGGAAGGGCTGCTTTGCTTAGCACCTTGATGGGGCTGTTCTAATGTTACCAAGGCAGCAGAGCCTCATGTAATGTAGGTCAACATCAGGATGTAATGTTACTGAGGAGACGCTAGGTGGCACTGTGATGGGGCTGGACTAATGTTACCAAGGCAGCAGAGCCTCATGTACATCAGGATGTAATGTTACTGAGGAGACGCTAGGTGGCACTGTGATGGGGCTGTACTAATGTTACCAAGGCAGCAGAGCCTCATGTACATCAGGATGTAATGTTACTGAGGAGACGCTAGGTGGCACTGTGATGGGGCTGTTCTAATGTTACCAAGGCAGCAGAGCCTCATGTACATCAGGATGTAATGTTACTGAGGAGACGCTAGGTGGCACTGTGATGGGGCTGTGCTAATATTACCAAGGCAGCAGAGCCTCATGTACATCAGGATGTAATGTTACTGAGGAGACGCTAGGTGGCACTGTGATGGGGCTGTACTAATGTTACCAAGGCAGCAGAGCCTCATGTACATCAGGATGTAATGTTACTGAGGAGACGCTAGGTGGCACTGTGATGGGGCTGTACTAATGTTACCAAGGCAGCAGAGCCTCATGTACATCAGGATGTAATGTTACTGAGGAGACGCTAGGTGGCAGCGTAACACAGGAGTTATCACTGTACTGTAGAATACTATAGGAGAAACACTAGGTGGCAACGTAACACAGGAGTTATCACTGTACTGTAGACCACTGTAGGAGCGAGAGGGTCACAGCAGCAAGATTTGTGACCTGTTGCCACAAGACAAGGGCAACCAGTGAAGAACAAACACCACTGTAAATACAACCCATATTTATGCTTATTTATTTTCCCTTTTGTACTTTAACTAACATAGACATAATATGACGTTTGAAATGTCTTTATTCCTTTGGAAGTTTAATGAGTGTAATGTTTACTGCTCATTTTTGTTTATTTCACTTTATATATTATCTACCTCACTTGCTTTGGCAATGTTAACACATGTTTCCCATGCCAATAAAGCCCCTTAATTTGAAATTGAGAGGTAGAGCGGTAGAGAAGTAGAGAGAGAGACATTGCTTTGGCAATGTTAACATATGTTTCCCATGCCAATAAATCCCTTAAATTTGAATTGAGTGAGTGTGTGTGTGTGTGTGTGTACCATAAATCATCAACATCAACACTGAGATACACACATACATTAATCTTCAGCTTCAACACTGACAGACTCTCTCTTCCTCTCTCTCTTGATGTCTTTCTCTCGTCCAGTAACTACAGTGTATTCTGAAAGTATTCAGACCCCTTGACTTTTCCCACATTTATGTTACGTTACAGCCTTATTCTACGTAAGGATTCAGACCCTTTGCTCTAATACTTGAAATTGTGACTTGTCCCAAAGCCACTCCTGCGTTTCTTGTCTGTGTGCTTAGGGTCATTGTCCTGTTGGAAGGTGAACCTTCACCCCAGTCTGCTCTGGAGCAGGTTTTCATCAAGGATCTCTGTACTTTGCTCCATTCATCTTTCGCTCGATCCTGATTAGTCTCCCAGTCCCTGCCGCTGAAAAACATCCCCACAGCATGATGCTGCCACCACCACCACCATGCTTCACCGTAGGGATGGTGCCAGGTGTCCTCCAGACATGACACTTGGCATTCGGCCAAATAGTTCAATCTTGGCGGGACCTTATATAGACAGGTGTGTGCCTTTCCAAATCTTGTCCAATCAATTGAATTTACCACAGGTGGATTCCAATCAAGTTGTAGAAACATCTCAAGGATGATCAATGGAAACAGGATGCACCTGAGCTCAATTTCAAGTCTCATAGCAAAGGGTCTGAATACTTATGTAAATAAACTATTTCTGTTTTTTATTATTAATACATTTGCAAAAATGTCTAAAAACCTGTTTTCGCTTTGTCATTATGGGGTATTGTGATGTCATTATGGGGTATTGTGATGTCATTATGGGGTATTGTGATGTCATTATGGGGTATTGTGATGTCATTATGGGGTATTGTGTGTAATTTTTAAAATATTTAATCCATTTTACAGTAAGGCTGTAACGTAACACAATGTGGAAAAAGGGGTCTGAATATATATATATGTATATATGCCTCCCTCAATAGAATGAATACATGGACACGTGTTCAAATGTTCATTTGTTATAAACAAAATCAATTTAATCAATTCAAAAAAGCTGATCAGCAGTGAGTGTTGCAGCAGAGATGATAGATCCTGTATCTCAGTGCAAGAGGTCTGAGTGACAGAGTCTTTGGGTAGGACATTTAGGCCAGTCTGAGGGAGGTCGGCCTCTCTCCTTGTCTCAGGGTCTTTACCTGCCTAATATGGTGGTGAAAGACTCCAGGGTGTTTCGAAGGTCGACCATCAAAGGAGTCGAGGAATCAACACTTTCGTAGTCAAATCTCCACCTCTACCTACCTAGGAAGTTTAGTCTCGTCACTGTGGCCTTGGCTTCAAATGCATTTATATATATTTTATTTAAATAAACACAATATAAATAAAAGCTTTGATTGTTTGATTGATTGACTGGCAGGTAAAGCAGTGATCCACAGAATTGAAACAGCTCGTCATTCACACTGTAATCCATACATCTTAGTTTCACCTACGGCCTTATTTGGTACTTTTATATCACATTTATACATCACATAGGTACATGAAGTAGACTGTTGACGAATACATACCGTGTACAGGCTGTGCAGAATACTGTGGTGGTATTGTGTTTGGATAACGGTAGTCATTCAGATTCAACCATAATAATAGTAATCGATATAAAGACAGGACTTGGTCTGTTACTACCAGGCCTTTGGCATCAACTGAGGGGTTGAGACAGAGAAACAGTCATCGTGGTTAGAACTATGAACCCGAGAGGTCATGTCATGGTTATAACTATGAACCCGAGAGGTCATGTCATGGATATAACTGAACAGATGCCATGTCATGGTTATAACTATGAACCCGAGAGGTCATGTCATGGTTATAACTATGAACCCGAGAGGTCATATCATGGTTATAACTATGAACCCGAGAGGTCATGTCATGGTTATAACTATGAACCCGAGAGGTCATATCATGGTTATAACTATGAGCAGAAAAGTCATGTCATGGTTATAACTATGAACCTGAGAGGTCATATCATGGTTAGAACTATGAACAGAGAGGTCATGTCATGGATATAACTGAAGAGAGAGGTCATGTCATGGTTATAACTATGAACAGAGAGGTCATATCATGGTTATAACTATGAACAGAGAGGTCATGTCATGGATATAACTGAAGAGAGAGGTCATGTCATGGTTATAACTATGAACAGAGAGGTCATGTCATGGTTATAACTATGAACAGAGGTCATATCATGGTTATAACTATGAACAGAGGGGTCATATCATGGTTATAACTATGAACAGAGGGGTCATATCATGGTTATAACTATTAACCCGAGAGGTCATATCATGGTTATAACTATGGAGAGATGTCATATCATGGTTATAACTATGAACAGAGGTCATATCATGGTTATATCAACTACTGACAGAGTGGTAATCATGTTAAAAGCCTGTGTCTCAGCCATGCATGCAGTTTGGTTGACTCTGAGGAGAGAGACTTGGTCAATAGGAATGCACCTAAGACAGTTGTTCGCTGCAATGCAAGTGTATGTGAATGACATCTGAGAGGGTGAACAGGTCAAAGCTGTGTTTGTGTGTGTGTGTGTGTGTGTGTGTGTGTGTGTGTGTGTGTGTGTGTGTGTGTGTGTGTGTGTGTGTGTGTGTGTGTGTGTGTGTACATTCTGTACCACAGAGGTGATTGTCCAGCACTCAGTCTCTCAGTAGCATGTTGACAGTGTGTGTGTGTGTGTATACATTCTGTACCACAGAGGTGTTTGTCCAGCACTCAGTCACTCAGTAGCATGTTTGACAGCGTGTGTGTTCTCTTATTTGCTAGATGGTTGAGTGTTTGTCCATTTAGCCGGACTGGTCTCCTCAACCAGATCAACATCTAGATAATCTGTTGATCCACTGTCCTGAGAAACCTTCTCCTCCTCCTCCTCTCCTCCTCTCTCCTCTCCTCCTTCCTCCTCCTGTTTTCTCGTCTTCCCGCGGTGGCAGAGGCCAGACTTGGCAGGCCCCACCATGGCGAGGAAGATGGCGCCCAGGCCCATTCCCACAGCACAGGAGTAGAAGGCTGAGCCATAGTTCTGGGTCTTGTCCACCAACAGGCCTGGGGAGAAAACACAGGAGGCAACGTCAGAGACGCCTAAAGATCTGCCAAGACCCTTCAAGATCATCAGGTTGGTGCAGCAGCAATCAAAACCTTCTAGATGGGTTCAAAAGAGGATTACAGACAGACAATGAAAGGATTCACAAAGAAAGATATTCAGAGAGGGAGGGACTAAGAGAGAGAGACTGAGAGATGGAGAGACGGAGAGAGGGAGAGATGGAGAGACAGAGGGAGAGAGAGAGAGAGTAACAAAGAGAGGGAGAGAGGAAGAGAGGGAGTAGCGGAGAGAGGGAAAGAGGGAGAGAGGGAGAGATGGAGAGAGGGAAAGACGGAGAGAGGGAGAGATGGAGAGAGGGAAAGACGGAGAGAGGGAGAGATGGAGAGAGGGAAAGACGGAGAGAGAGAGAGACGGAGAGAGGGAAAGACGGAGAGAGGGAGAGACGGAGAGAGGGAAAGACGGAGAGAGGGAGAGAGGGAGAGATGGAAAGACGGAGAGATGGAGAGAGGGAAAGACGGAGAGAGGGAGAGATGGAGAGAGGGAAAGACGGAGAGATGGAGAGAGGGAAAGACGGAGAGAGGGAGAGACGGAGAGAGGGAAAGACGGAGAGAGGGAAAGACAGAGAGAGGGAAAGACGGAGAGAGGGAAAGACAGAGAGAGGGAAAGACGGAGAGAGGGAAAGACAGAGAGAGGGAAAGACGGAGAGAGGGAAAGACAGAGAGAGGGAAAGACGGAGAGAGGGAAGAGATGGAGAGAGGGAAAGACAGAGAGAGGGAGATATGGAGAGAGGGAAAGACAGAGAGAGGGAGATATGGAGAGAGGGAAAGACAGAGAGGGAGAGATGGAGAGAGGGAAAGACAGAGAGAGGGAGAGATGGAGAGAGGGAAAGACAGAGAGGGAGAGATGGAGAGAGGCAAAGACAGAGAGGGAGAGCGAGAGAGTAACAAAGAGAGGGAGAGAGATAGATGGAGAGGGAGTAATGAAGAGAGAGAGGAAGAGAGAGAGTAGCGGAGAGAGGGAGTAACGGAGAGATGGAGAGAGGGAGAGATGGAGAGAGGGAGTAACGGAGAGAGGGAGAGAAGAAGAAAGGGAGAGAGGGAGTAACGGAGAGAGGGAGAGAAGAAGAAAGGGAGAGAGGGAGTAACGGAGAGAGGGAGTAACGAAGAGAGGGAGAGAGGGAGTAACGGAGAGAGGGAGAGGAGGGAGTAACAGAGAGAGGGAGAGAGGGAGAGAAGAAGAAAGGGAGAGAGGGAGTAGCGGAGAGAGGGAGTAACGGAGAGAGGGAGAGAAGAAGAAAGGGAGTAACAGAGAGAGAGAGAGAAGACTAAGATCCAGACAGAGTTAACCATCTAGAGTCTCTTACCCCCCAGCGGTGGTCCGGCCAACCCAGCAAAGCTCTGGATACACACATAGACCCCCACGGACGAGGGCATCCTGTCTATGCCCACCACGTCGTCCTCCGCCAGCATGGGGATGTGTGTAGAACCCACGGTGCCCATCAGGAAGCCATAGAGGCAGCAGCAGGCTGCCAGGCCCCAGAACTCAGTCACCTGGGTGAAGGCAAGCAGCACCAGACACAGCAGAACTACACATCCCAGAAGCACCTGGGTCTTACGCATCCGCACCTTGTTTAAAATGACCCGATGGACAGGCGCCCGCAGACCTCGGACACCGCCATTACAGAGAGCATGTAGGCTGCCTTCTCTGGGTGGACGCCGCGGCTCTTACTGAGCTCTATGATGTAGAGCGACGGGGCGAAGAACCCCAGCGTGGCGAAGAGACCGAACAGAGAGTAGCAGATGAACGCTCCATCTTTCAACACAGAAAAGTCTAGAAGTTTAGGTCTGGAGGGTTGGACAAGGGGACCCACCTCACCCTGCTCTTTCTCCCCAGCCTCCAGCTGATTCAGTGGGGTTCCAAGGGCTGCCTGTCCCCCCTGGTTCTTCTCCCCCTGGTCCTCCATGAGGGCCCGGGTCTCTGAGGGGTCCTGTGCGGCTGTGGCGGCCCGGAGGTCAGCACTGGAGGCGGACAGAGAGGTGACCCCAGAATCCCCCGAGTCCTCAGACTCCCCCGAGCTAACGTTGGTCTGGGTGTCCTCATTCTCCAGCTCGTAGACCGTCTGCAGCTTAACGGACAGCTTCTCCTTATTGGACACCTCCCCTGACACTTCCTGGTCAGGTCTGATGATGATTGGTCGAAGCAGAGCACCGCAGCCAATCACGGAGGCCTGCATGAGACCGATGACAATGAGGCAGTGGCGCCAGCCGATGATCTCCTTCAAGGCCATGAAGGCTGCAGAGGAGGAGAAGTTAAATGACTGTTAGAAACATTTAAATGTCCTGTTTCTTTACCTTCCTCCACAACGTTTCAGGTATTATTTATAGAACAGTATCAGTCACTATATCTGCCTTTTGAGATTCACTAGTCTGTGTATGAAATGCCACCCTATTCCCTATATAGCACCCTACACCCTATGGGCCCTGGTCAAATGTAGTGCACTATAAATAGGGAATAGAGTATCATTGGACCCTGGTCCAAAGTAGTGCACTATATAGGGAATAGGGTATCATTGGGCCCTGGTCAATAGTAGTGCACTATATATAAGGAATAGGGTATCATTGGACCCTGGTCCATAGTAGTGCACTATATATAGGGAATAGGGTATCATTGGACCCTGGTCCATAGTAGTGCACTATATATAGGGAATAGGGTATCATTGGACCCTGGTCCATAGTAGTGCACTATATATAGGGAATAGGGTATCATTGGACCCTGGTCCATAGTAGTGCACTATATATAAGGAATAGGGTATCATTGGACCCTGGTCCATAGTAGTGCACTATATATAGGGAATAGGGTATCATTGGACCCTGGTCCATAGTAGTGCACTATATATAGGGAATAGGGTATCATTGGACCCTGGTCCATAGTAGTGCACTATATATAGGGAATAGGGTATCATTGGACCCTGGTCCAAAGTAGTGCACTATATAGGGAATAGGGTATCATTGGGCCCTGGTCCATAGTAGTGCACTATATAGGGAATAGGGTATCATTGGACCCTGGTCCAAAGTAGTGCACTATATAGGGAATAGAGTATCATTGGACCCTGGTCCAAAGTAGTGCACTATATAGGGAATAGGGTATCATTGGGCCCTGGACCAAAGTAGTGCACTATGTAGGGAATAGGGTATCATTGGGCCCTGGACCAAAGTAGTGCACTATGTAGGGAATAGGGTATCATTGGGCCCTGGACCAAAGTAGTGCACTATATAGGGAATAGGGTGCAATTTGGGACACACATGAAACCGTAACGTACCTGGTGCAAAGACAAACATGGCGAAGGACTCCCCTGAGGAGGCCAGGGCGGTGACCAGGGACCTCCTCCTGCTGAAGTACTGGGACAGGATGGTGATGGTGGGCAGGAAGGTCAGGCAGTAGCCCAGACCTGGACACATTACAAAACCACAAACACCTGTTATTATATATACACGCAATCTGGAAATCACATGAAGCAACATGAAACCAAACCACATGAAAACACGGATTACAGGAAGTACCTTGTCTCATCAAGATCATGTCACATAACGTTTACAAAGTGAATACAGTCACTGTGTAAAATGCTGCTGACGGTTTCACGTTTCAGTCCCATGTCTCAGATATATATATATACACATCATTGGTCCAGCAGAGGGACACACAGAGGGGTGTGACAGCCACGGGCACTGCGGCAAGGTCAGGGGTCAGAGGTCAGAGGTCAGGGTTGACAGGTCACCCTGATGTCAAGAGGTCAGGGTCGACAGGTCACCTCGGGCTTGTCGTGGTGGTGACTGCTGAAAGAGGACGTAGTTAAAGAACAAAGACAAGAAGAGAGAAGACAGAGGTTGTTAAGTTAAGCTGCGGTCTGTTTTAAAGGAAGGTGAAGAGTTATTTAGTGGGACAGCTAGCAGTGCTTCGTTCTGTAAAAGAAAAGTTATTTGGATCAGATCTGAAAGGAAATATTGGTTTATTTTGGACAATTTTGGGGAATTGTTATTTTTCTGTTGTGTAAATCTGTCCTACAGACTCAAGATGGGGGAGTTTAGGCCTCACTGATACCACACGTTTCATTCGTATCTTTCGATCTGAACTGAATACAGCTTTGACAGTGGGGTTGGGAGTTTTTACCCCACAAACACAGGCCGGGTCTGGAAGAGACAGACATCGATCAGTCAGCCTCATGCACTGCTAGGAGTCCCTTGTTTAATTCAGATCTTTTCAGATCTTGTGTGTGTGTGTGTGTGTGTGTGTGTGTGTGTGTGTATAAAGTAGTTAGATCGTTACCTGAGACGATGCCGATGGTGACGTACATCTCGTTGATGGAGGAGACGAAAGCAGAGCTGATGGTACCCAGACTGACCAGAAAACCCCCCAACATCACTACGGGACGGTACCCAAACCGGTTACTGAGCACCGAGGACAGAGGGGCTGGAGGGGGAGAGAGAGAGGGGGGGAGAGAGGAGAGGAGAGAGAGGGGGAAGAGGAGAGAGAGGAAGAGGGGGAGAGAGAGGGGGGGAAGAGGAGAGAGAGGGGGGAGGGGGAAGAGGGGGAAGAGGGAGAGGAGAGAGAGAGGGGGAGAGAGAGGGGGGGGAGAGAGAGGGGGAAGAGGAGAGAGGAAGGGAAGAGGAGAGAGGGGGAGAGAGGAGAGAGAGGGAAGAGGAGAGAGAGGGGGAGAGGAGAGAGGGGGAAGAGGAGAGAGAGGGAGAGGAGAGAGAGGGAGAGGGGGAGAGAGAGGGGCGGAAGGAGAGAGAGGGGGAAGAGGAGGGGGGGGAAGAGGAGAGAGGGGAAGAGAGGGAGGGGGGAGAAGAGAGGGAGAAGAGGAGAGAGGGGGAAGAGGAGAGAGGGAGAAGAGGAGAGAGGGGGAGAGAGAAGAGAGGGGGAAGAGGAGAGAGGGGGAGAGAGAAGAGAGGGAGAAGAGGAGAGAGGGGGAAGAGGAGAGAGGGGGAGAGAGAAGAGAGGGAGAAGAGGAGAGAGGGAGAGAGAAGAGAGGGGGAAGAGGAGAGGAGAGAGGGGGAGAGAGGAGAGAGAGGGGGAAGAGGAGAGAGGAAGAGGAGAGAGGGAGAGAGAGGGGGAAGAGGACTGTTAGTTTTACTATAGACATGTTTGTAATTTACCTTATACACTATTTAATGAAGTAGTTGATTGACACAGTTCAGTGAGTAGGACAGATTCCTGGTTTGCTTTCACCGTAAAGCCTTTTTGAAATCTGACACAGCGGATGGATTAACAAGAAGTTAAGCTTTATTTTGATGTATGACACTTATATTTTCGTGAATGTTGAATGTTGGATATTTCTGTAGTTTGAATTTGGCGCTCTGTAATTTCACCGGATGTTGTCAAATCGATCCCACTAAAGGGATTGGCACTTTAAGAGATCCTTACGAGGTTTTAAGAGGCTCTCCCTGGTCCACCTGTGATTATGACGACTAAGAGGCTCTCTGACCCACCTGTGATTAAGATGCTCTGTCTGAACCACTTGTATGATGACTAAGAGGCTCTCTGACCCACCTGTGATTATGATGACTAAGAGGCTCTCTGACTCACTTGTGATTATGACGACTAAGAGGTTCTCTGACCCACCTGTGATTATGACGACTAAGAGGCTCTCTGACTCACCTGTGAATGTGACGACTAAGAGGCTCTCTGACCCACCTGTGATTATGACGACTAAGAGGCTCTCTGACTCACCTGTGATTATGATGACTAAGAGGCTCTCTGACTCACCTGTGAATGTGACGACTAAGAGGCTCTCTGACCCACCTGTGATTATGATGACTAAGAGGCTCTCTGACCCACCTGTGATTATGATGACTAAGAGGCTCTCTGACTCACCTGTGATTATGATGACTAAGAGGCTCTCTGACTCACCTGTGATTATGATGACTAAGAGGCTCTCTGACTCACCTGTGATTATGACGACTAAGAGGCTCTCTGACTCACCTGTGATTATGATGACTAAGAGGCTCTCTGACCCACCTGTGATTAAGATGACTAAGAGGCTCTCTGACCCACCTGTGATTAAGATGACTAAGAGGCTCTCTGACTCACCTGTGATTATGATGACTAAGAGGCTCTCTGACCCACCTGTGATTAAGATGACTAAGAGGCTCTCTGACTCACTTGTGATTATGACGACTAAGAGGTTCTCTGACCCACCTGTGATTATGACGACTAAGAGGCTCTCTGACTCACCTGTGAATGTGACGACTAAGAGGCTCTCTGACCCACCTGTGATTATGACGACTAAGAGGCTCTCTGACTCACCTGTGATTATGATGACTAAGAGGCTCTCTGACTCACCTGTGAATGTGACGACTAAGAGGCTCTCTGACCCACCTGTGATTATGATGACTAAGAGGCTCTCTGACCCACCTGTGATTATGATGACTAAGAGGCTCTCTGACTCACCTGTGATTATGATGACTAAGAGGCTCTCTGACTCACCTGTGATTATGATGACTAAGAGGCTCTCTGACTCACCTGTGATTATGACGACTAAGAGGCTCTCTGACTCACCTGTGATTATGATGACTAAGAGGCTCTCTGACCCACCTGTGATTAAGATGACTAAGAGGCTCTCTGACCCACCTGTGATTAAGATGCTCTGTCTGAACCACCTGTGATTATGATGACTAAGAGGCTTTCTGACCCACCTGTGATTATGATGACTAAGAGGCTCTCTGACCCACCTGTGATTATGATGACTAAGAGGCTCTCTGACCCACCTGTGATTATGACGACTAAGAGGCTCTCTGACCCACCTGTGATTATGACGACTAAGAGGCTCTCTGACTCACCTGTGATTATGACGACTAAGAGGCTCTCTGACCCACCTGTGAATGTGACGACTAAGAGGCTCTCTGACCCACCTGTGATTAAGATGACTAAGAGGCTCTCTGACCCACCTGTGATTAAGATGCTCTGTCTGAACCACCTGTGATTATGATGACTAAGAGGCTCTCTGACTCACCTGTGATTATGACGACTAAGAGGCTCTCTGACGCACCTGTGATTATGACGACTAAGAGGCTCTCTGACTCACCTGTGATTATGATGACTAAGAGGCTCTCTGACCCACCTGTGATTATGATGACTAAGAGGCTCTCTGACCCACCTGTGATTATGACGACTAAGAGGCTCTCTGAACCACCTGTGATTATGATGACTAAGAGGCTCTCTGACTCACCTGTGATTAAGATGCTCTGTCTGAACCACCTGTGAATGTGACGACTAAGAGGCTCTCTGACCCACCTGTGATTATGATGACTAAGAGGCTCTCTGACTCACCTGTGAATGTGACGACTAAGAGGCTCTCTGAACCACCTGTGATTATGATGACTAAGAGGCTCTCTGACCCACCTGTGATTATGATGCTCTGTCTGAACCACCTGTGATTAAGATGCTCTGTCTGAACCACCTGTGATTATGACGACTAAGAGGCTCTCTGACCCACCTGTGATTAAGATGCTCTGTCTGAACCACCTGTGATTATGATGCTCTGTCTGAACCACCTGTGATTATGATGACTAAGAGGCTCTCTGACTCACCTGTGATTATGATGACTAAGAGGCTCTCTGAACCACCTGTGATTAAGATGCTCTGTCTGAACCACCTGTGATTATGATGACTAAGAGGCTCTCTGACCCACCTGTGATTATGACGACTAAGAGGCTCTCTGACCCACCTGTGATTATGATGACTAAGAGGCTCTCTGACCCACCTGTGAATGTGAGGATGAAGACACAGATTGCGATGACCCAGGATACTCTGCTGTTGCTCTCCCCAAACTCTGTCATGAGGTCCTCGAGGAACACCCCCAGAGACTTGATGGTCCCGTAGGTAAACACCTCAACGAAGAAGAAGGCCACGGCCACCGCCCAGCCCCAGCCCCCGTCTGGCACTGCCTCGTACACACATGGACCCCCGCACCCCCCGGACCCCCGCACCGCTGACTTTAACCCCCGCATGGCTGGGTCTGAGCACCTGGGAGAGAGGGACAGAGAGTCAACTTTTAAACTTTTTCCAAGTGTAGTCGAGTGCTATGATGAAACTGGCTTTCGTTGAGGACCGCCACAGGAAAGGAAGACCCAGAGTTACCTCTGCTGCAGAGGATAAGTTCATTAGAGTTACCAGCCTCAGAATTCGGCAATTAACTGCACCTCAGAAAACATCGGGTGTTCAGAGGAGACTGCGTGAATCAGGCCTTCATGGTCCAATTGCTGAAAAGAAGCATCTAAAATCTATTATGATGTGCTTAACACTGTTTTGGTTACCACATGATTCCATATGTGTTCTTTCATAGATTTGATGTCTTCACTGTTATTCTACAATGTAGAAAATAGTGTGTGTGTACTGTATGTATACTGAGTGTACAAAACATTAAGAACACCTGTCTGTCCATGACATACTGACCAGGTGAAAGATATGATCCCTTATTGATGTCACTTGTTAAATCCACTTCAATCAGTGTAGATGAAGGGGAGGAGACCAGGTTAAACTCAATATTAGGAAGGTGTTCTTAATGTTTTGTACACTCGGTGTATGTATCCACTTAGAGGGAAAGAGACAGAGATACTGGCATGCAGGCATACACACACACACACCACACACACACACACACACACAATAACCATAGCCTCCAGACCTGGCACATATAAAGGAACACAGCCAGAGGAAAGACACACGAGAGCATATAGTGGGCTGGTGAGACTTAAGGGCGTTCTCATACATCTTTTGTTTGCTTAAGTTTGAATCAGAGTTCAGATATGAGCCTTAAGCTTCACCCCCACCATCCCCACTCTCGTTCTCTCTATAAATGTTTATCTCTCTCTGTTCTGGTCTTCTCTTGTTCCATCTGATTCTGAACTGAAAACAAAACAAAGATGATATAATCTACCAGCTGATCCAGCTGGTGTCTGAATACTACTATAGCTCTATCCAAAATATAGACTGTTTTATATGGGGCTGGTTCATAGACTGACTGTTTTATATGGGGCTGGTTCATAGACTGACTGTTTTATATGGGGCTGGTTCATAGACTGACTGTTTTATATGGGGCTGGTTCGTAGACTGACTGTTTTATATGGGTCTGGTTCGTAGACTGACTGTTTTAAATGGGGCTGGTTCATAGACTGACTGTTTTATATGGGGCTGGTTCGTAGACTGACTTTTTCATATGGGGCTGGTTCATAGACTTATTGTTTCATATGGGGCTGGTTTGTAGACTGACTGTTTTATATGGGGCTGGTTCGTAGACTGACTGTTTTATATGGGGCTGGTTCATAGACTGACTGTTTTATATGGGGCTGGTTCATAGACTGACTGTTTTATATGGGGCTGGTTCATAGACTGACTGTTTTATATGGGGCTGGTTCATAGACTGACTGTTTTATATGGGGCTGGTTCATAGACTGACTGTTTTATATGGGGCTGGTTCATAGACTGACTGTTTTATATGGGGCTGGTTCGTAGACTGACTGTTTTATATGGGGCTGGTTCATAGACTGACTGTTTTATATGGGGCTGGTTCATAGACTGACTGTTTTATATGGGGCTGGTTCATAGACTGACTGTTTTATATGGGGCTGGTTCATAGACTGACTGTTTTATATGGGGCTGGTTCATAGACTGACTGTTTTATATGGGGCTGGTTCATAGACTGACTGTTTTATATGGGGCTGGTCCGTAGACTGACTGTTTTATATGGGGCTGGTTCATAGACTGACTGTTTCATATGGGGCTGGTTCATAGACTGACTGTTTTATATGTTATTATCGTGTGTGTGTGTGTGTGTGTGTGTGTGTGTGTGTGTGTGTGTGTGTGTGTGTGTGTGTGTGTATCACAGAGCTGAGAAACTCTGTTTATGGGTGATCTCCCCTGTTATCTCAACTGCATGATAATAACATGTATTTAGATTAGGAGGAAAATCCACTATTGTAATCTATAGCAGACCAATCTGTAGCTAGTTACAGGATCCACACGTATGAAAAATACATGTTTCTGGATCATAAATACCAATATGGCTGAAACCGGTCCGTGTGGAAGGCAAGCCCTTCCTAATTCAAAACCCTGTCTCCTCTACCATGTTCCTTGGGCTGCTAACAGGTGGTGGCCCACGTTCCCACTGAGCTGAAACAACTGCACTTGATACAATGTAACAACGTTATACACCGTCACTATAGCAACTTTGTATCCGCTCTCGTTCATCTCTGAACAGTGAACTTGGACTTCTCTATGGGCACATAGTACAGTGTAGGGCAGACTGTAGTCTACTGGCTGGAAGGATGGTGTCAACCCCAGCAACAGGACCAGATCTGACCTGCGGCTCGTCTTTTCAGCATTGCAGAGATCTAGCTCGGTCCTGAGTGTGACACCGTACTCTCTTTGGTGACACACTGTGCCAACGTGTTACTGCAAGACCCCAACTAACTCCTGAGAGAATTTGAGATTTCTACATGGTTTCTCTACTAGCCTAGGCCAGGGGTTTTCAAACTTCTCTTACCCAGGGACCCCCTCCCAGGCAAACTGGCGACCCAGGGACCCCCTCCCAGGTAAACTGGCGACCCAGACCCAGGGACCCCCTCCCAGGTAAACTGGCGACCCAGATCCAGGGACCCCCTCCCAGGTAAACTGGTGACCCAGACCCAGGGACCCCCTCCCAGGTAAACTGGTGACCCAGACCCAGGGACCCCCTCCCAGGTAAACTGGTGACCCAGATCCAGGGACCCCCTCCCAGGTAAACTGGCGACCCAGACCCAGGGACCCCCATCATATGTTAGCAACAAAAAAATGATTCACATCTTGTCATCAGGTGAATTATAATGGCAAGTAGAAGTACTCAACATTTTAAAATGAATACATTTGGTCGATAGTTTCATTATTGTAACCCCCCACAGTTCATTGGAAGAGGAAGAGTTAACTCTAACATAGTCTATTGGGTAGAAAGGTGTCTCGGTCGGCGTAGAGAAAATGTTGTCGTTTTAAAGATCATTTTCTGCAATTCTATGCATGTTGCCATGGCAAATGCTTTGTTCCTCTGCTCAAACATTCTAACTAAACCAATGGGCATGTGACCTGACTGCCCAGTTTATGGGATGTTCGATTCTCCCTGACTCTCTAGCTTTTATTTGATTGTTAGTTCTCAAAGATGGTATTTTTATTTAAAAAAATAATATATATATAAATATATGTATAGGTCAATATCTTTTCTGCATGTTTTCTATCTGGTTTAAGTCGTTTTAAGTTTGACACAAACTTTTTTTTCATCCCGAAAATGACCACTTGAATGGCCCACCTAAGAGTTTTCTATACAGAAAAAAACCTGTAATTAGCTCCAATTAGTGTAATTTCCTCCATATTAAAGGGTTAGTTCGAGATTTTGACAATGAAGCCCTTTAACTACCTCCCCAGAGTCAGATGAACAGTAACAGCTAGCACGCTAAATGTTCCTAAAGTCTTTCAGTCATTGTGCTAAAGCTAGTTAGCGTTGTCTCAGTTAGCATTGGCTCATAAAACCATCTCTAACTCCCTTCATACTAGATGCAAAGACATACAAATGGTATCCACTGTGGTATTCTGTTGCAGCTAGCGATATTCATAAAGTAGTTATTTAACACCTACCAAAATCTCCCAAAATATATATATTTTTTAAAAACATAGCGGAAGCCCTGCAGTACCTCCGCGGACCCGTAGGGGGTCGCGGACCCCAGTTTGAAACCCCTTAGGCTACTACTGGTAAGGCATCCATCCCTAAGCAACGCCCTGGCCTCGGAGCTACACTAAGCAGTGAGCATCACAGCTCGCTTGGCAGCTGAGTGAGTTGTTCACATTGGGTGGGTGAGTGAGTTCACTGTTGAAATATAAAATACTTACCAACAGAGCGACGATCAGTCTAGTCGGAAAAGTGATCGACACAGAATAGTCGACTGTCGAATATAACGAACAGGTTTTAATGGCAAAATGAGCAGCTAGTTTATCGGTATGTTATTTCTATGTTCTTCCTATAACGGTAGTCTACCAGCTCTGTCTCTTCCGCTTCCGATCAGACGAATCGATGTTCTGGACTAAAGCAACCTCGTTTTAAGCATGATGTAAAAATGTCCTCTTGTCCGATCCAGGACAAGGATAATCATAGCTTATTATGTTACCCTGGTTACTGTATCTGTCCTCTCTTTCTTGAATGCCTAAAACACATCTGTGTCTTCTGTTAAAGTAAATCAACCGTTTCCTTATTTCCTTACTGTTCTGTCGGCTCTTTATAGCCTACCGGCTCGAGCCGGTCTTCAAGCGGGGACGCGCAAATACTGCTGTAGCCTTTTTCTCAAGAGCGCGCATCCCTGCGTTACGCTTCCACGATACTGAGCGTAGTCACACTTCAATTACCATTAGATCTGTGAAGTAGTCTGTAGGCCTACGCCTACGTGGAGAAAAGTAGCCTGCTGGATGTATATTATAATACTATTATATATTTCACTTGCTTTGGCAATGTAAACATATGTTTCCAATGTCAATAAAGCCCCTTAAATTGAAAACAAATAAATTATATCCATCTCTCTCTTATTATTGTATGAATTAAAAAAAAAAAAACAGAGTAACACGCATACATTCCCTTTACATTTTAGGCAAATTAATAAATAGCGGTTATATGTATTTTTACTGGTAAGCCTATGCCTGTTTTGGTTGCTCCTTCACTCCAGTGACGTAGCCTACTCTCGAGTTTTTGTCGAGAGCGCGCTCTTTGGGGAGCAGACTGATGAAACAGCCTTTCCAGGAGCGCACATGCGGACAGAGACTCCCTGTCGGGGTGGAACAGGTTTATTCCAGTTCTGAGCCAAAACAATACTCACTTATACAACATTTAATATCGCAATAACATACTTATCTAACCGGTGTTTTGCTCCCAGAAATTGATATGAAATAGCCAGGGGTGAGGGTAGTTCTCCAACAATGCACGTGGATAGATGTTCCTTCCTGTGTGAATGTTGGTAGTGGGTCATCATAGGCCCCGCCCCAGTATTATAGGTTAGAGACACCATTCTTGGGTCGTCACTAGTTACCACAGCCATTTTTGGTCTTAATTTGAGGTTAGGTTAGGCATAACGTTAGCTGTGTGGTTAATGTTAGGGTTATACGTCAGATTTTAAGAAGATACATTGTAGAAATATGCGGGTTGTGGTATGACTCTGTGGTTGTGGTAACTAGTGACGACCTTTGTCCTGTCCTCAGATGACGTTGCAGTGAGCCACAACCAGGCTAGATTATAGACTAACGCTAAAAGTACGCGGTGTAACCTATAGCCTAGTTCTCTAGGCTAGGTTCATTCCATACCTGCTGTATTTAATGTGGGAATCCTCAAATTCCGATGTACTATAAAATAGACTATTGATTGTGTGATATGAGTCAGCATTAGCAATGGCATCATATACCAGGGATGTGTAGGGTCTGTTGGGAACACACAAGACTGGTCACACACAGAATGTCTATGTTCTCTTTTGTTGACCCAGTCTTGTTAAATGTTTATAGAATGTATACTTTTTTAAAAATACATCCTAAGGAAAAATATGAAAGTGATCAATGCACTTGTCTCCGCTGACCTAACCATTCCCTCCCTCGCCAAGTAGTCAGGGGAAATCACGTTGCACCAGCAGCACCGCTGATATTGCGATGAACATGATGCAAGACTTCATAATCACACGGTTACACACAGCATCTGTACGGGTTGGCTTTCATCCCCCATAGCGCGGTAACTATGCGACCAAAACAGCGGAGAAGTTAAACCCTCGCGCTTCAACGCTCTTAGTTGTTCGCGGAAATTCACCCACTATGCTTTCACGTTGTACATCTACAATAGAAAGACTCGAAACACCATGATTGGGTAATGAAACCATAATAGTGCATCTAACCTAGGGTCTGGGAGCCTATCTATAAAGAATCTCAAAGTCCTAGGAATCTCGTTAAACCTGTTTTACGACAACAACAACAACAAAAAAACTCCCAGCTCATAGTAGATTTAAGGATGACGTTTAAACACTGCATAGACAAACTCTGAGCCAGGAGTAAAAAGCAATTTATAAAAGTTGATCTCCGCTGGTAATCACGACAGTTTGAGGTACCGCAAAGGATATATATAGCGATGACGCTCATTGACGTTGTTGCAAATGATGGGGAATAACCAATCGTAATGAGGCGTCGCCAGCTGTTAACTCTACAGCACGCTTCAGACAAGGACACTGTACGTCAAATGTTGTAATGGTAAAACTCTTAATTATTGCCTAATATGTTGGGATGCATCACTTTTTAATATATATATATATTTTTTACAATTGTGATGGTTGTTAAAAGCGGATTTTTTAAAAATAATACCGTTATGTCAACACACTCGTCTCTCACCGGTTTAACAACTCTAAATCGCGTTTGACACAGTAGGCATCAATTAAGTCACTTGCCGATCATGTTGCATGCGACGTTTGAAAGGTCTATAATTTTAATCGAACACAATCAAATGTTACATGAGATGTCTTCAATTGGCCAATTTAGACATGTTTTTTTTTTTAAACATCGTGATGTTGCTCTCCAAAGGGCTACATTAAAATAACATGATGTAGGTCATTCAATAAACGAAAGAAAAACGTATTTCTTTACTAGCCTCGTTGTTGTAAGTATATATTTAGGCATGTCGTGTGAAATAATTGTCAAAAGCGCAAAAGATAAGGACTGCTGTTGCATGTAGGTCTACACGATATATGGATGAATCACATTACAACAGAAATATCAAAACAGTGTTTTTAACGACTCCAAAGCAATAGCATGGGGCGCAGGAACCACTGACTCGGTGCATTTTTCTATTATCAAGACACCTGCTGGTAACTGTTAACTGGTTACTAAATATCTGCCGACTACAGTGGGTACATTTGTCCCATTCTTCATCAAACCATTTGTCATTGTTGTTAATTTCTTAGGTTGTCTGCTTCTCTCTCTCTCTCTCTCATTTAGGAGCCAGAGGCAGTGGCTCCTGTGAGGCATGTGTAACACTAATGAGTCAGCAGTCTCTCTCTCTGTTCCTCTCTCTCTGTTCCTCTCTCTCTCTGACTCTCTCTCTCTGTTCTGATATGAGTTATGTGGCAAATTCTATACAAGGATAGATTGGCTACTACATCCAAGGCTGTGTGGACTCAGTGGTCTAATAATATAACATCTGTCCAAAACATTCCTTCTTTCCTTCCTTCCTCCCCTCCCTTCCCTTCTCTCTCTCTCCCTCCCTCCCTCCCTCCCCTCTCCCTTTCCTCTCCTCCCTCCTCCCCTCTCCCTCTCCTCTCCCTCCCCTCTCCTCTCCTCTCCAACCCCCTCCCTCCCTCCTCTCCTCTCCCCCCCAAAATGTCCTCCTCTCTCCTCTCCCTCCCTCCTCTCTCCTCTCCCTCCTCTCTCCTATCCCTCCTCTCTCCTATCCCTCCTCTCTCCTCTCCCTCTTCTCTCCCCCTCCTCTCTCCTCTCCTCTCCAACCCACTCCCTCCCTCCTCTCCTCTCCCCCCAAAATGTCCTCCCCTCTCCTCTCCCTCTCCCCTCCCCCCCCCCCCTCCCCTCTCCCCTCCCTCCCCTCTCCCCTCCCCTCCTCTCCTCTCTCCTCTCCAACCCACTCCCTCCCTCCTCTCCTCTCCCCCCCAAAATGTCCTCCCCTCTCCTCTCCCTCTCCTCTCCCCTCCCCCCCCCCCTCTCCTCTCCCTCTCCTCTCCCCTCCCCCCCCCTCTCCTCCCCTCCCCTCTCCTCTCCCTCCCCCATTAAAGATAAATAACCACTCCAGTCAGGCGATTTGCATAATTCCATTCCTACTTCAGTCAACTTCTTTATTTGTTTGTTTCTGTGTAGTTTCCTTTTTTTTGGTCTCGTGCAATCTGCAAAACGTCGCACTTTTACAAATGATATCATCGGGACGTACATAGAAAACGACCTGCTGGTTCGTGTCCAAGAGGTGTACATGTAAACATTTAGTAAGTATCAATGCATCCAAATACACAGATTTAAAACAAAATAAACAGAATAAAAACTGTTAATCTCCTTTACGATTAAATACCATCATGTTAATAATAATAATAATAACAAACGTAAAAGTTATGATGATGCTATAATTAAACAATTTAATTATTCTATTATAAAATATTTTTTTTGTCAAGTAATGTATGTAGCTATAAAAAAAAAACGTGGTTATATTTGCGACATGTCAGTCATGCACGTGGTACAGGAGAGTCTTATCACACCACAGACGGATCACACACATGGTCTCTAATACTTCCACTGCTCTTCCAAGGTGCCCTCTGAGTCAGAGCCTTTGTGACCTTGATTTAGTTTGGAGTTTGTCCTCTTGGGAATATTCAAATCGGTTTCATTGGTTCCATTTTACAGGAAACACTAAACCCAACTTCTTTTTTTTTTTTTTTGGTTAGTGTGCCACCAACTAAATTTCGCTCTGCCCAGAGTACCCCTGAAGTACCCCCTTCATGTGCATTTTGACCAGTAGGCCTATGGTCTCATGAGTCTTCTCTAGTACCCCCTCTAGTACCCTCTCCTAGTACCCCTGGGTTGAGAACCACTGAACTAAACTAAGCACAGCTCTGGACTGTGCACCAAATTGCACTATATTCCCTATATAGTGCATTACATTTGATCAGAGCCCTATGGGCCTTGTCAAAAGTAGTGCACTAAATAGGGAATAGGGTGCCTTTTAGGACATAATGGTATTTGAGTGTTTGACATTATATATTTGACCCAGGACTGTAACACACCGGTTCACAAACACCCAGTCCTGCCCCCCCCCCTCTCCCAGTTAGAAATCATTATTATTTATTTATTTTTAAATCACTTAATTCAAAAAAATAACTTAGCACCCTAAAATGAGAATCTTTTCCCCCTCTTTTCCTGTTCCTCTCTATCTGACTCTCTCTCTGGGTAACGGTTCCCCTGGAAGTCCTGTGGTTCCAGACCAGGTGTCAGTGTGTTCTAACGTGTACCATAGACACCTGTCTGTCTGTCTGTCCTCCCGCCTGTGGTTCCAGACCAGGTGTCAGTGTGTTCTAACGTGTACCACAGACACCTGTCTGTCCTCCTGTCCTTCCCTCACAGACGACGCCCCTGGCCACCTCGAGTTCCGTCGCGGCACCAATTTATCTACCAAAAAACACCAAAACAGACCGGGGTCAGGGGTCAGGTTGAATGGTTTTTGGTCATAGTCTTGTTATAATAGAGACAACAGGGTTAAGGTTCCTTCCATATCATATCAGGTTGAGTCCCAAATGGCACCCTATTCCCTATATAGTGCACTACTTTTAACCAGAGCCCTATTTCCTATATGGTGAACTACCAGGGTCAAAAGTAGTGCACTATATAGGGAATAGGGTGCCATAGGGCTCTAGTCAAAAGTAGTGCACTATATAGGGAATAGGGTGCCATTGGCCATAGGGCTCTAGTCAAAAGTAGTGCACTATATAGGGAATAGGGTGACATTTGGGACGCGAACCTCAGTCAATTCAATGTAATTCCTGAACTGACTGAATGGAAATGGAATTGACCCCGACTCTGAGAGACAGACTAAAGACGTCCACCTTTACCAATATCAACATCAAGGGGGGGGGGGGGGGGGTTTAGAAAACACTCCACTAAGATATATCCTATGATTAATGCTCTTAGACAAGGTATTTCTAGGACCAGACACATGGGACAGACTAGACAGAGGTTTAAAACAGACCTCCTTATTCCTTATAAAACACACAGTCATGCCAAGACGTTTTAAAACAACATCGTTATTGTAGTTTGGTCACGTGGTCACGTGGTCACGTGGTCACGTCTCCCCTTCTCAGAGAATGTGACAGAACTACAGGTTGACATTCATTTCAATAGGACATAGAAACTAGTAGGGCATCACAAAGGCAGCCTTTTCCCAACCTCTCCTCGGCAACCACCAGCCTGTCCATGTATTATCACAACCTCTCCTCGACAACCCCCAGCCTGTCTATGTATTATCACAACCTCTCCTCGACAACCCCCAGCCTGTCCATGTATTATCACAACCTCTCCTTGACAACCCCCAGCCTGTCTATGTATTATCACAACCTCTCCTCGACAACCCCCAGCCTGTCCATGTATTATCACAACCTCTCCTCGACAACCTCCAGCCTGTCCATGTATTATCACAACCTCTCCTCGACAACCCCCAGCCTGTCCATGTATTATCACAACCTCTCCTCGACAACCCCCAGCCTGTCTATGTATTATCACAACCTCTCCTCGACAACCCCCAGCCTGTCCATGTATTATCACAACCTCTCCTCGACAACCCCCAGCCTGTCTATGTATTATCACAACCTCTCCTCGGCAACCCCCAGCCTGTCTATGTATTATCACAACCTCTCCTCGACAACCCCCAGCCTGTCCATGTATTATCACAACCTCTCCTTGACAACCCCCAGCCTGTCTATGTATTATCACAACCTCTCCTCGACAACCCCCAGCCTGTCCATGTATTATCACAACCTCTCCTCGACAACCCCCAGCCTGTCCATGTATTTGAACTGTTCCAGAACTAGCACACCTGATGCTACAACCGGTCAACGAGCACTTGACTACTATAAATCAGGCGCTAGTTCAGGGCTACAACAACATTGTGAAACGTCCCCGAGGAGAGACATTGAGAATCATGGGCTCTCTCTACACCCAATAAAGCAACATAGAATCTTCTCTTCATGCACTGATCTAGGACCAGTATTGCGCTTAACCTTCATATAGTAAAGGTCAGGACTGGCCAGGAGTATGCTGATCCTAGATCAGTGCTTAGGAGCGACTTCTACTTGCTTACAGGTTGCACTGAACAATAGGAACTCACACGGGGACAACAGCACCCCCTAGTGGATTAATATAACAATTACACAAACAGAACTGGCCACATGCAACTAGAATTCAATCTGATCGCGGGTTATCTGCATTGTGACTTTTAAAGGCAATATCCGATTGAGTTTTCCTGTAAATGGAATCTCCGCGAACGCGGGAACATTTCCTGCCTATCACCCAGGATCTAATTTAATCCCGGCCGAAACATCTGAACGGTTCTTTCAAACCCCCATTTGATTCATTATACACGAAGAAGGTAACACTTATAAAATCACATTAAAGAGAGGAATTATGTATTGAAGTAATTCCGTTATTCACAGAGTGAAACCCATTGCAACCGTCAGCATTACAACACTTCTTATAAAACCTACTGTATATATATATTGACTGAACAAAACATTAGGAACACCTGCTCTTTCCACGACACAGACTGACCAGGGGAATCCAGGTGAAAGATATGATCCCTTATTGATGTCACTTGTTGAATCCACTTCAAATCAGTGTAGATGAAGGGGAGGAGACCTGGTTAAACTCAATGTTAGGAAGATGTTCCTAATGTTTTGTTCTCTCGGTGTATACTGTAGGATTTAAACCCAATGTTTTGTAGGAGTTAGTGTGGAGGCCTTGCTAACTGGGCCAATGTTATAAGGGGTAGGGAAGGGAACTAGTTTGTAGGAGAGTAGGGGTTAGGGAAGGGGACTAGTCTGTAGGAGGGGAAGGGGACTAGTTTGTAGGAGAGTAGGGGTTAGGGAAGGGGACTAGTCTGTAGGAGAGTAGGGGGTAGGGAAGGGGACTAGTCTGCAGGAGGGGAAGGAGACTAGTTTGTAGTAGGGTAGGGGTTAAGGAAGGGGACTAGGCTAGTACTATAGTTCCTATGTTTCTAAATGGAACCCGGCTAGCACCTGAGTGGAATATAAAGACAGTAGGGTCAACTCTTTACATGTGCTCCTCTGATCCTACTGATGGCCTTCCAGACTCAGTATCCCAGAAGCACTACTGCTGCTGCTCACCACGATCGAGGAGCTGTCCTGTAGTTTCTGAAGGCAGTAGGGTAGAGTTGCACCCTTTCCCTTTGTCTAATGTTTTTCCAGGTTCAAATGTCTCGCTTTGGCCAAACTCTGCTTCTCTCAGTCTCTGGCTAGCTAGCCAGGCTACTGTTTCTATATAGGACCAGGCTAGGAGAGTTAGCATGACTACTGTCTCTGTATAGGACCAGGCTAGGAGAGTTAGCATGACTACTGTTTCTGTATAGGACCAGGCTAGGAGAGTTAGCATGACTACTGTTTCTGTATAGGACCAGGCTAGGAGAGTTAGCATGACTACTGTTTCTGTATAGGACCAGGCTAGGAGAGTTAGCATGACTACTGTTTCTGTATAGGACCAGGCTAGGAGAGTTAGCATGACTACTGTTTCTGTATAGGACCAGGCTAGGAGAGTTAGCATGACTACTGTTTCTGTATAGGACCAGGCTAGGTCCTATAGCCTACTGTTTCTGTCTAGGACCAGGCTAGGAGAGTTGCTGGTTGCTCACTGGAGGAAACTCGTTCTCATCATCCAGACAGACGGGACCAGCGGCAAACTCATGTTCTGGGATCACCTCTCCCTTCTTAGCCCCACCATCCTCAGAGTAACCTGGGGTGGAGAGGAGGAGAGGGGTTACAGGTAAAGTTATATACACACACACACAAATGTATCACACACACACACACCCTTTCAGATACAACACACATCTCTCTTTCTCTCTGTCTTCCTCACTCTCTCACACACACACAATATGTATCTCTCTCTCTCTCTCTCTCACACACACACACACACACACACACACACACACACACACACACCCCTTTCAGATACAACACAAATCTCTCTTTCTCTCTGTCTTCCTCACTCTCTCACACAATCGCTCTCTCACACACACACAATATTTATCTCACACACACACACACACACACACACACACACACACACCTGTGAGCGTGGTAGTGACTGGACCGGTGGCTGGTATGGCAACAGTGGCGGCGTATGATGGACATGCCTGGACGGGCACCGTGACCTCTGACCCTTCTGACTCCACCCCTTCCTCCTTGTCCTCATCCTCACCAAACAATCTGAGAGAGAGAGAGAGAGAAAATCAGCGAGAGAGAGCAGCAAGATTTGTGACCTGTTGCCACAAGAAAAGGGCAACCACATTGAAGTACAAACACCATTGTAAATACAACCCATATTTAGGTTTATTTATTTTCCCCTTTGTACTTTAACCATTTGAGCATCATTACAACAATCTATATAGACATGATATGATATTTGAAATGTCTTTATTCCTTTGAAACTTGTCAGTGTAATGTTTACTGTACATTTTTTGTTGTTAATTTCACTTTAGTTTATTATCTATTTCACTTGCTTTGGCAATGTAAACATATGTTTCCCCTAGCAATAAAGCATAAATACTAGGTCTGGTATTGAATAAGTTCCAGATGACATCATAAATACTAGGTCTGGTATTGAATAAGTTCCAGATGACATCATAAATACTAGGTCTGGTATTGAATAAGTTCCAGATGACATCATAAATACTAGGTCTGGTATTGAATAAGTTCCAGATGACATCATAAATACTAGGTCTGGTATTGAATAAGTTGCAGATGACATCATAAATACTAGGTCTGGTATTGAATAAGTTCCAGATGACATCATAAATGCTAGGTCTGGTATTGAATAAGTTCCAGATGACATCATAAATGCTAGGTCTGGTATTGAATAAGTTGCAGATGACATCATAAATACTAGGTCTGGTATTGAATAAGTTGCAGATGACATCATAAATACTAGGTCTGGTATTGAATAAGTTCCAGATGACATCATAAATACTAGGTCTGGTATTGAATAAGTTCCAGATGACATCATAAATACTAGGTCTGGTATTGAATAAGTTCCAGATGACATCATAAATACTAGGTCTGGTATTGAATAAGTTGCAGATGACATCATAAATACTAGGTCTGGTATTGAATAAGTTCCAGATGACATCATAAATACTAGGTCTGGTATTGAATAAGTTGCAGATGACATCATAAATACTAGGTCTGGTATTGAATAAGTTCCAGATGACATCATAAATACTAGGTCTGGTATTGAATAAGTTCCAGATGACATCATAAATACTAGGTCTGGTATTGAATAAGTTCCAGATGACGTCATAAATACTAGGTCTGGTATTGAATAAGTTCCAGATGACGTCATAAATACTAGGTCTGGTATTGAATAAGTTCCAGATGACGTCATAAATACTAGGTCTGGTATTGATTAAGTTCCAGATGACATCATAAATACTAGGTCTGGTATTGAATAAGTTCCAGATGACATCATAAATACTAGGTCTGGTATTGAATAAGTTCCAGATGACGTCATAAATACTAGGTCTGGTATTGAATAAGTTCCAGATGACGTCATAAATACTAGGTCTGGTATTGAATAAGTTCCAGATGACGTCATAAATACTAGGTCTGGTATTGAATAAGTTCCAGATGACGTCATAAATACTAGGTCTGGTATTGAATAAGTTCCAGATGACGTCATAAATACTAGGTCTGGTATTGAATAAGTTCCAGATGACGTCATAAATACTAGGTCTGGTATTGAATAAGTTCCAGATGACATCATAAATACTAGGTCTGGTATTGAATAAGTTCCAGATGACATCATAAATACTAAGTCTGGTATTGAATAAGTTCCAGATGACATCATAAATACTAGGTCTGGTATTGAATAAGTTCCAGATGACATCATAAATACTAGGTCTGGTATTGAATAAGTTCCAGATGACATCATAAATACTAGGTCTGGTATTGAATAAGTTGCATATGACATCATAAATACTAGGTCTGGTATTGAATAAGTTGCATATGACATCATAAATACTAGGTCTGGTATTGAATAAGTTGCAGATGACATCATAAATACTAGGTCTGGTATTGAATAAGTTCCAGATGACATCATAAATACTAGGTCTGGTATTGAATAAGTTCCAGATGACATCATAAATACTAGGTCTGGTATTGAATAAGTTCCAGATGACATCATAAATACTAGGTCTGGTATTGAATAAGTTCCAGATGACATCATAAATACTAGGTCTGGTATTGAATAAGTTGCATATGACATCATAAATACTAGGTCTGGTATTGAATAAGTTGCAGATGACATCATAAATACTAGGTCTGGTATTGAATAAGTTCCAGATGACATCATAAATACTAGGTCTGGTATTGAATAAGTTGCATATGACATCATAAATACTAGGTCTGGTATTGAATAAGTTCCAGATGACATCATAAATACTAGGTCTGGTATTGAATAAGTTCCAGATGACATCATAAATGCTAGGTCTGGTATTGAATAAGTTCCAGATGACATCATAAATGCTAGGTCTGGTATTGAATAAGTTCCAGATGACATCATAAATACTAGGTCTGGTTTTGAATAAGTTCCAGATGACATCATAAATACTAGGTCTGGTATTGAATAAGTTCCAGATGACATCATAAATACTAGGTCTGGTATTGAATAAGTTCCAGATGACATCATAAATACTAGGTCTGGTATTGAATAAGTTCCAGATGACATCATAAATACTAGGTCTGGTATTGAATAAGTTCCAGATGACATCATAAATGCTAGGTCTGGTATTGAATAAGTTCCAGATGACATCATAAATACTAGGTCTGGTATTGAATAAGTTCCAGATGACATCATAAATACTAGGTCTGGTATTGAATAAGTTCCAGATGACATCATAAATACTAGGTCTGGTATTGAATAAGTTCCAGATGACATCATAAATACTAGGTCTGGTATTGAATAAGTTACAGATGACATCATAAATACTAGGTCTGGTATTGAATAAGTTCCAGATGACATCATAAATACGGTTTTCAGGATGTCACTTTCAGCAGTTTGTTTGATTAGCAAAGCAGCTGTAAAGGCTTCTGACCTCGATTGACCTCTGACCTGAGATGACCTCTCACCTGTGTTTCTGAGCCAGGACGCACTCTCCTCCATCCTGGGGATCGACGTTATAGATGAACAGCTGTCCGTCGGAGGAAGCCACCAGCAGACGAGGGAGCTTCTGGATCCTGACAGACAGACACAGGGACACAGCCAGCCATGACACCCTCACACCCAGTGGAACAGGACAAACAACACTATCATTTATGGCCATCACTCTAGGATCAGGTCAGGATGATCTACGATATAGTCTTTTAAACTGTGTAATTCAGTCTACTACTGTCTACTACTGTGTATTACTGTGTATTACTGTGTACTACTGTGTACTACAGTCTACTACTGTGTACTACAGTCTACTACTGTCTACTACTGTGTATTACTGTGTACTACAGTCTACTACAGTCTACTACTGTGTACTACAGTCTACTACTGTGTACTACAGTCTACTACTGCGTACTACAGTCTACTACTGCGTACTACAGTCTACTACTGTGTACTACAGTCTACTACTGTGTATTACAGTCTACTACTGTGTACTACAGTCTACTACTGTGTATTACTGTGTACTACAGTCTACTACTGTCTACTACTGTCTACTACTGTGTACTACTGTGTACTACAGTCTACTACTGTGTACTACAGTCTACTACTGTCTACTACAGTCTACTACAGTCTACTACAGTCTACTACTGTGTACTACAGTCTAATAGTCTACTACAGTCTACTACTGTCTACTACTGTCTACTACAGTCTACTACTGTGTACTACAGTCTACTACTGTCTACTACTGTCTACTACAGTCTACTACTGTGTACTACAGTCTACTACTGTGTACTACAGTCTACTACTGTGTACTACAGTCTACTAGTCTACTACAGTCTACTACTGTCTACTACTGTCTACTACTGTCTACTACTGTGTACTACAGTCTACTAGTCTACTACAGTCTACTACTGTCTACTACTGTCTACTACAGTCTACTACTGTGTACTACAGTCTACTAGTCTACTACAGTCTACTACTGTCTACTACTGTCTACTACAGTCTACTACTGTCTACTACAGTCTACTACAGTCTACTACTGTGTACTACAGTCTACTACTGTGTATTACTGTGTACTACAGTCTACTACTGTGTATTACTGTCTACTACTCTGTACTACTGTGTACTACTGTGTACTACTGTCTACTACTGTGTACTACTGTCTACCACTGTGTACTACTGTCTACCATTGTCTACTACTGTGTACTACTGTCTACCACTGTCTACTACTGTGTACTACTGTGTACTACTGTTTACCACTGTCTACCACTGTGTACTACTGTCTACTACTGTGTACTACTGTCTACCACTGTCTACTACTGTGTACTACTGTGTACTACTGTTTACCACTGTCTAATACTGTGTACTACTGTCTACCACTGTCTACTACTGTGTACTACTGTCTACCACTGTGTACTACTGTGTACTACTGTGTACTATTGTCTACCACTGTCTACTACTGTATACTACTGTCTACTACTGTCTACTACTGTGTACTACTGTGTACTAATGTCTACTACTGCGTACTACTGTGTACTACTGTGTACTACTGTCAACCACTGTCTACCACTGTGTACTGCTGTCTACTACTGTCTACTACTGTGTACTACTGTGTACTACTTTCTACTACTGTGTATAACAAATAGACCAAAACCTACGGAGACAAAAAAAAAACACACCAACTCCCTATACAGTACACACACACCATACACCCACAATCCCTAAACACAAAAATACACAGACAGGGAAACTCACGTGGCGAGGGTACAGACGTTCCTCTGCCCGGCCACTAGGAGGCGTACAGTGGCGAAGGCTCTTTCCTGACTCATCACGCCAGACACCTCAAACGGCAATCAAAGTTTACAGTCATACGATAGGATACAGCCTAGTGTATACAGTACAATGTCATGCTACTTACGAGATCTACTCTCAGTTCAGCAAGTAAACAAATATTTGAAATAGTATTGAATTAGAAGAAGCATAATATATGAACATGAGAATATAAATATATATATATAAACGAGAGAATATATATATATATATATATATAAACGAGAGAATATATATATATATATATATATAAACGAGAGAATATATATATATATATATATATATAAACGAGATAATATATATATATATATAAACGAGAGAATATATATATATATATATATATATAAACGAGAGAATATATATATATATATATATATAAACGAGAGAAAAGGCCAGTAAGACAAGACACCTGGGCTGGGAGGTAGCTGCTGGCTGCAGAGAACATCTTCCCTACGTAGGATCCCCAGGTAGGACACTCCTCCTCTCCACTACACAGAGAGAGACAGGGAGAGAGACAGGGAGATACACAGAGAGAGACAGGGAGAGAGACAGGGAGATACACAGAGAGAGAGACAGGGAGAGACACAGAGAGAGACAGGGAGAGACACGGAGAGAGACAGGGAGATACAGGGTTAGAGAGACACAGGGAGATACACAGAGAGAGACAGGGAGATACAGGGTTAGAGAGACAGGGAGAGACACAGAGAGAGACAGATAGAGAGACAGAGAGATACACAGAGAGAGACAGTTAGGGAGATACACAGAGAGAGACAGGGAGATACAGGGTTAGAGAGACAGGGAGAGACACAGAGAGAGACAGGGAGATACACAGAGAGAGACAGGGAGATACACAGAGAGAGACAGGGAGATACACAGAGAGAGACAGGGAGAGACACAGAGAGAGACAGGGAGATACACAGAGAGAGACAGGGAGATACAGGGTTAGAGAGACAGGGAGAGACACAGAGAGAGACAGAGAGATACACAGAGAGAGACAGAGAGATACACAGAAAGAGACAGGGATATGCACAGAGAGAGACAGGGAGATACACAGAGAGAGACAGGGAGAAACACAGAGAGAGACAGGGAGATACACAGAGAGAGAGACAGGGAGATACACAGAGAGAGACAGGGAGATACAAAGAGAGAGACAGGGAGAAACACAGAGAGAGACAGGGAGATACACATAGAGAGACAGGGAGATACACAGAGAGAGACAGGGAGATACACAGAGAGAGACAGAGAAATAGGGGGGTAGAGAGAGAGAGAGATAGGGGTAGAGAGAGAGTGGGGGGGGTAGAGAGAGAGAGATAGGGGGGTAGAGAGAGAGTGGGGGGGTAGAGAGAGAGAGATAGGAGGGTAGAGAGAGAGATAGGAGGGTAGAGAGAGAGATAGGAGGGTAGAGAGAAAGATAGGAGGGTAGAGAGAGAGAGAGGGGGGTAGAGAGAGAGATAGGGGGGGTAGAGAGAGAGTGGGGGGGTAGAGAGAGAGAGAGAGATAGGGGGGTAGAGAGAGAGTGGGGGGGTAGAGAGAGAGAGAGATGGGGGGTAGAGAGAGAGTGGGGGGGTAGAGAGAGTGGGAGGGTAGAGCGAGAGTGGGGGGGTAGAGAGAGTGGGGGGGTAGAGAGAGATAGGGGGTAGAGAGAGAGTGAGGGGGGTAGAGAGTGGGGGGGTAGAGAGAGAGTGGGGGGGGGCAGAGAGAGAGTGAAGGGGTAGAGAGAGAGTGGGGGGATAGAGAGAGATGTATGTAGGCTTGCCAGGTTGTGGATGACTCCTTCTATGTGTGTGTGTGTGTACCTGGGTCCGTGCTGTTCTAGTTTGAAGATGTGTACGGTCTCAGTGTTGCTGGAGGCACAGAGGAACTGGGCGTCAGGACTGAAGGACAGGGAACTGATATTGACGTACCTGCAGAGACACACACACACACACACACACACACACACACACACACACACACACACACACACACACACACACACACACACACACACACACACACAGGAAGTTATTATAAGTCTCTTCTACACTCATACTGTTGGTAAGAACTTAATTACACAAATGACGTTATCTAGCTATGAAAGAAGCATTTAACATTTCAGCTGGCCATTCCTTTCCTTTGCCTGCTCTGTCACACACTGAGAGATGTGTCATTATAAACCTGTCTTCAGTCTGTCATAATGAGAGATGTGTCATTATAAACCTGTATTCAGTCTGTCATAATGATGTCATAATGAGATGTGTCATTATAAACCTGTCTTCAGTCTGTTCTAATGATGTCATAATGAGATGTGTCATTATATACCTGTCTTCAGTCTGTCATAATGATGTCATAATGAGAGATGTGTCATTATAAACCTGTCTTCAGTCTGTCATAATGAGATGTGTCATTATAAACCTGTCTTCAGTCTGTCATAATGATGTCATAATGAGATGTGTCATTATAAACCTGTCTTCAGTCTGTCATAATGAGATGTGTCATTATAAACCTGTCTTCAGTCTGTCATAATGATGTCACACTGAGAGATGTGTCATTATAAACCTGTATTCAGTCTGTCATAATGATGTCATAATGAGAGATGTGTCATTATAAACCTGTCTTCAGTCTGTCATAATGAGATGTGTCATTATAAACCTGTCTTCAGTCTGTCATAATGATGTCATAATGAGATGTGTCATTATAAACCTGTCTTCAGTCTGTCATAATGATGTCATAATGAGATGTGTCATTATAAACCTGTCTTCAGTCTGTTCTAATGATGTCATAATGAGATGTGTCATTATAAACCTGTCTTCAGTCTGTCATAATGAGAGATGTGTCATTATAAACCTGTCTTCAGTCTGTCATAATGAGAGATGTGTCATTATAAACCTGTCTTCAGTCTGTCATAATGAGAGATGTGTCATTATAAACCTGTCTTCAGTCTGTCATAATGAGAGATGTGTCTTTATAAACCTGTCTTCAGTCTGTCATAATGAGAGATGTGTCATTATAAACCTGTCTTCAGTCTGTCATAATGAGAGATGTGTCATTATAAACCTGTCTTCAGTCTGTCATAATGAGAGATGTGTCATTATAAACCTGTCTTCAGTCTGTCATAATGAGAGATGTGTCATTATAAACCTGTCTTCAGTCTGTCATAATGAGAGATGTGTCATTATAAACCTGTCTTCAGTCTGTCATAATGAGAGATGTGTCATTATAAACCTGTCTTCAGTCTGTCATAATGAGAGATGTGTCATTATAAACCTGTCTTCAGTCTGTCATAATGAGTCCTGTTCATTAGGTGTGTTTAATGCGTTCTGTTAGTCCTGTTCATTAGGTGTGTTTAATGTGTTCTGTTAGTCCTGTTCATTAGGTGTGTTTAATGTGTTCTGTTAGTCCTGTTCATTAGGTGTGTTTAATGTGTTCTGTTAGTCCTGTTCATTAGGTGTGTTTAATGTGTTCTGTTAGTCCTGTTCATTAGGTGTGTTTAATGTGTTCTGTTAGTCCTGTTCATTAGGTGTGTTTAATGTGTTCTGTTAGTCCTGTTCATTAGGTGTGTTTAATGTGTTCTGTTAGTCCTGTTCATTAGGTGTGTTTAATGTGTTCTGTTAGTCTGTTCATTAGGTGTGTTTAATGCGTTCTGTTAGTCCTGTTCATTAGGTGTGTTTTATGTGTTCAGTTAGTCCTGTTCATTAGGTGTGTTTTCTGTTAGTCCTGTTCATTAGGTGTGTTTAATGTGTTCTTTTAGTCCCGTTCATTAGGTGTGTTTTATGTGTTCAGTTAGTCCTGTTCATTAGGTGTGTTTTCTGTTAGTTCTGTTCATTAGGTGTGTTTAATGTGTTCTGTTAGTCCTGTTCATTAGGTGTGTTTAATGTGTTCTGTTAGTCCTGTTCATTAGGTGTGTTTAATGTGTTCTGTTAGTCCTGTTCATTAGGTGTGTTTAATGCGTTCTGTTAGTCCTGTTCATTAGGTGTGTTTAATGTGTTCTGTTAGTCCTGTTCATTAGGTGTGTTTAATGTGTTCTGTTAGTCCTGTTCATTAGGTGTGTTTTATGTGTTCTGTTAGTCCTGTTCATTAGGTGTGTTTTATGTGTTCTGTTAGTCCTGTTCATTAGGTGTGTTTAATGTGTTCTGTTAGTCCTGTTCATTAGGTGTGTTTAATGCGTTCTGTTAGTCCTGTTCATTAGGTGTGTTTTATGTGTTCTGTTAGTCCTGTTCATTAGGTGTGTTTAATGTGTTCTGTTAGTCCTGTTCATTAGGTGTGTTTAATGCGTTCTGTTAGTCCCGTTCATTAGGTGTGTTTAATGTGTTCTGTTAGTCGTGTTCATTAGGTGTGTTTAATGTGTTCTGTTAGTCCTGTTCATTAGGTGTGTTTAATGTGTTCTGTTAGTCCTGTTCATTAGGTGTGTTTAATGCGTTCTGTTAGTCCTGTTCATTAGGTGTGTTTAATGCGTTCTGTTAGTCCTGTTCATTACAGTAGATGTAGACTATGTTGTGTAGTAAAATGTGTTTATACAGTTTATGTTCTATTGTGTGAACTCTGACCTCTTCATCCCTCTGCGGAACTCAAACAGACGCTGTCCCTCTGGGATGGAGAACACACGGATTACAGTACCCTGGAGGGAGAGAGGGGGGGGGATATGAAGAAGGGAGTAAGAAAGAGAGTCAGTCCCTCACAGTCAGGACTGTCTAACTAGAGGGAGAAAGAGAGTCAGTCCCTCACAGTCAGGACTGTCTAACTAGAGGGAGAAAGAGAGTCAGTCCCTCACAGTCAGGACTGTCTAACTAGAGGGAGAAAGAGAGTCAGCCCCTCACAGTCAGGACTGTCTAACTAGAGGGAGAAATAGAGTCAGTCCCTCACAGTCAGGACTGTCTAACTAGAGGGAGGAAGAGAGTCCCTCACAGTCAGGACTGTCTAACTAGAGGGAGGAAGAGAGTCCCACAGTCAGGACTGTCCAGCTACACTGTAGTTATCTTGATTATATTATTATAGTGTCATACCTCTTCAGGATGCCCTGCCCACATGGTCTTATAATACACTGTGTGCTGCAGCAGAGTACATCTACTACTAGTCAAGTACTGAATGTTTTGGACATGGCCAGGGCCTAACTGCAATATCCAGGTATGTTGTCAAAAAGCAGCGCTGGCCTCCCGTCACTAGGGGCAGCTGTCCTGGTAGTGCTTACCCTCTCCGAGGCACTGGCCTCCCGTCACTAGGGGCAGCTGTCCTGGTAGTGCTTACCCTCTCCGAGGCGCTGGCCTCCCGTCACTAGGGGCAGCTGTCCTGGTAGTGCTTACCCTCTCCGAGGCGCTGGCCTCCCGTCACTAGGGGCAGCTGTCCTGGTAGTGCTTACCCTCTCCGAGGCGCTGGCCTCCCGTCACTAGGGGCAGCTGTCCTGGTAGTGCTTACCCTCTCCGAGGCGCTGGCCTCCCGTCACTAGGGGCAGCTGTCCTGGTAGTGCTTACCCTCTCCGAGGCGCTGGCCTCCCGTCACTAGGGGCAGCTGTCCTGGTAGTGCTTACCCTCTCCGAGGCGCTGGCCTCCCGTCACTAGGGGCAGCTGTCCTGGTAGTGCTTACCCTCTCCGAGGCGCTGGCCTCCCGTCACTAGGGGCAGCTGTCCTGGTAGTGCTTACCCTCTCCGAGGCGCTGGCCTCCCGTCACTAGGGGCAGCTGTCCTGGTAGTGCTTACCCTCTCCGAGGCGCTGGCCTCCCGTCACTAGGGGCAGCTGTCCTGGTAGTGCTTACCCTCTCCGAGGCGCTGGCCTCCCGTCACTAGGGGCAGCTGTCCTGGTAGTGCTTACCCTCTCCGAGGCGCTGGCCTCCCGTCACTAGGGGCAGCTGTCCTGGTAGTGCTTACCCTCTCCGAGGCGCTGGCCTCCCGTCACTAGGGGCAGCTGTCCTGGTAGTGCTTACCCTCTCCGAGGCGCTGGCCTCCCGTCACTAGGGGCAGCTGTCCTGGTAGTGCTTACCCTCTCCGAGGCGCTGGCCTCCCGTCACTAGGGGCTGCTGTCCTGGTAGTGCTTACCCTCTCCGAGGCGCTGGCCTCCCGTCACTAGGGGCAGCTGTCCTGGTAGTGCTTACCCTCTCCGAGGCGCTGGCCTCCCGTCACTAGGGGCAGCTGTCCTGGTAGTGCTTACCCTCTCCGAGGCGCTGGCCTCCCGTCACTAGGGGCAGCTGTCCTGGTAGTGCTTCCCCTCTCCGAGGCGCTGGCCTCCCGTCACTAGGGGCAGCTGTCCTGGTAGTGCTTACCCTCTCCGAGGCGCTGGCCTCCCGTCACTAGGGGCAGCTGTCCTGGTAGTGCTTACCCTCTCCGAGGCGCTGGCCTCCCGTCACTAGGGGCAGCTGTCCTGGTAGTGCTTACCCTCTCCGAGGCGCTGGCCTCCCGTCACTAGGGGCAACTGTCCTGGTAGTGCTTACCCTCTCCGAGGCGCTGGCCTCCCGTCACTAGGGGCAGCTGTCCTGGTAGTGCTTACCCTCTCCGAGGCGCTGGCCTCCCGTCACTAGGGGCAGCTGTCCTGGTAGTGCTTACCCTCTCCGAGGCGCTGGCCTCCCGTCACTAGGGGCTGCTGTCCTGGTAGTGCTTACCCTCTCCGAGGCGCTGGCCTCCCGTCACTAGGGGCAGCTGTCCTGGTAGTGCTTACCCTCTCCGAGGCACTGGCCTCCCGTCACTAGGGGCAACTGTCCTGGTAGTGCTTACCCTCTCCGAGGCGCTGGCCAGCTTGGTGCCTGACGAGTTGAAGGTGAGAGCAGCCAGGGGACTGTCATGGGCCGGGATCATTGTGACAGTGCTCTGAGAGAGAGAGAGAGAGCGCCAGAGAGAGAGAGTAGTAGTAGTACAGTAGTAGTACAGTAGCATAGTAGTACAGTAGTAGTACTACAGTAGTACTGTAGTAGTACAGTAGTATAGTAGTAGTACAGTAGCATAGTAGTACAGTAGTAGTACAGTAGTAGTAGTACAGTAGTAGTACAGTAGTATAGTAGTAGTACAGTAGCATAGTAGTACAGTAGTAGTACTACAGTAGTAGTACAGTAGTATAGTAGTAGTACAGTAGTATAGTAGTAGTACAGTAGTAGTACAGTAGTAGTACAGTAGTATGGTAGTAGTACAGTAGTATAGTAGTAGTACAGTAGTAGCAGGCCTTACCAGGTTGTTGGCATCGTAAACTATGATCTCTCCGATGGTGGAGCTGCCTGGGTAGGCCAGGTACGAGTTGGAATGGTTGATGGACAGAGCACACAGACCTGAACAGAACCACCATGTTCATTTCAGACAGCTTCTGCTTTTCCCCATCAGAAACCCACAGAGCAGCACTGGTTTAGGAAACACTGTTCTGTACACTGTGTTTACCTGAGGGGTTGGAGGGCGTGTTGAGAAGGGTCTTCAGCAGCTTCATGTCTTTGATGTTGTGGATGTACACTGACTCCTCCAGACACACCACCAGCCTCTACAGGGGGAGGGAGGGAGAGGAAGAGAGGGAGAGAGAGAGGGAGAGGGAGAGGGAGAGAGAGGGGGAGAGAGAGGGAGAGGGGGAGGGAGAGAGAGGGGGAGAGGGGGAGGGAGAGAGAGGGGGAGAGGGAGAGAGAGAGAGAGGGATAGAGGGAGAGGGAGAGAGAGGGGGAGAGGGATAGAGGGAAAGAGAGGGGGGGAGAGAGAGAGAGAGAGGGAGAGGGAGAGAGGGAGAGGGAGAGAGAGGGAGAGAGAGGGAGAGAGAGAGGGGGGGAGAGAGAGAGAGGGAGAGGGAGAGAGGGAGTGAGGGAGAGAGAGATGGGGAGAGAGAGGGGGGAGAGAGAGAGAGAGGGAGAGGGAGAGAGGGAGAGAGAGATGGGGAGAGGGAGAGAGAGAGAGAGAGGGAGAGAGAGAGAGAGAGAGAGAGGGATAGAGGGAGAGGGAGAGAGAGAGAGGTGACTGTTAGTATGTGAATTACGCTGATCATTTCCTGGCAGGTTATCCTATGTCAACATGCCCTAACAAAAAGTATTCAAAATCAATAGCTGCTGACAACAACGTCTCTACGTGGTCTCTATATGTATGTCTCTGTTGTTGTTACTGTAGTCCTGTTACCTGTCTGTTTAGTCTGACAGAGAGGATGTTGTTACTGTAGTTCTGTTACCTGTCTGTTGAGTCTGACAGAGAGGATGTTGTTACTGTAGTTCTGTTACCTGTCTGTTGAGTCTGACAGAGAGGATGTTGTTACTGTAGTTCTGTTACCTGTCTGTTGAGTCTGACAGAGAGGATGTTGTTACTGTAGTTCTGTTACCTGTCTATTGAGTCTGACAGAGATGATGTTGTTACTGTAGTTCTGTTACCTGTCTGTTGAGTCTGACCGAGAGGATGTTGTTACTGTAGTTCTGTTACCTGTCTGTTTAGTCTGACAGAGAGGATGTTGTTACTGTAGTTCTGTTACCTGTCTGTTGAGTCTGACAGAGAGGATGTTGTTACTGTAGTTATGTTACCTGTCTGTTGAGTCTGACAGAGAGGATGTTGTTACTGTAGTTCTGTTACCTGTCTGTTGAGTCTGACAGAGAGGATGTTGTTACTGTAGTTATGTTACCTGTCTGTTGAGTCTGACAGAGAGGATGTGGTTACTGTAGTTCTGTTACCTGTCTGTTGAGTCTGACAGAGAGGATGTTGTTACTGTAGTTCTGTTACCTGTCTGTTGAGTCTGACAGAGAGGATGTTGTTACTGTAGTTCTGTTACCTGTCTGTTGAGTCTGACAGAGAGGATGTTGTTACTGTAGTTCTGTTACCTGTCTGTTGAGTCTGACAGAGAGGATGTGGTTACTGTAGTTCTGTTACCTGTCTGTTGAGTCTGACAGAGAGGATGTTGTTACTGTAGTTCTGTTACCTGTCTGTTGAGTCTGACAGAGAGGATGTTGTTACTGTAGTTCTGTTACCTGTCTGTTGAGCCTGACAGAGAGGCTGTTGTTACTGTAGTTACCTGTCTGTTGAGTCTGACAGAGAGGATGTTGTTACTGTAGTTCTGTTACCTGTCTGTTGAGTCTGACAGAGAGGATGTTGTTACTGTAGTTCTGTTACCTGTCTGTTGAGCCTGACAGAGAGGATGTGGTTACTGTAGTTCTGTTACCTGTCTGTTGAGTCTGACAGAGAGGATGTTGTTACTGTAGTTCTGTTACCTGTCTGTTGAGTGTGACAGAGAGGATGTTGTTACTGTAGTTCTGTTACCTGTCTGTTGAGTCTGACAGAGAGGATGTTGTTACTGTAGTTCTGTTACCTGTCTGTTGAGTCTGACAGAGAGGATGTTGTTACTGTAGTTCTGTTACCTGTCTGTTGAGTCTGACAGAGAGGATGTTGTTACTGTAGTTCTGTTACCTGTCTGTTGAGTCTGACAGAGAGGATGTTGTTACTGTAGTTCTGTTACCTGTCTGTTGAGTCTGACAGAGAGGATGTTGTTACTGTAGTTATGTTACCTGTCTGTTGAGCCTGACAGAGAGGATGTTGTTACTGTAGTTCTGTTACCTGTCTGTTGAGCCTGACAGAGAGGATGTTGTTACTGTAGTTATGTTACCTGTCTGTTGAGTCTGACAGAGAGGATGTCGTTACTGTAGTTCTGTTACCTGTCTGTTGAGTCTGACAGAGAGGATGTTGTTACTGTAGTTCTGTTACCTGTCTGTTGAGTCTGACAGAGAGGATGTTGTTACTGTAGCTGTAGTTGCAGATCTCCGTTCCCTTCTTGAAGTGGTAGACGTTCATCCGTCTGGGGATGGAGAGACTGACCACCACCACCAGACTGCTGGAGAACAACCGCTCCACGATGTACACGTCTGGGGTCTCTGATGGGGAAGAGCAGGGGAACACAGGGGTAAGCATGGTATGGACATGAGTGTCCTGGGGGGCCTGAGGTAGCCTGGTATTAGTGTCCTGGGGGGGGCTGAGGCAGCCTGGTATTAGTGTCCTGGGGTGGGGGCTGATGTAGCCTGGTATTAGTGTCCTGAGGGGGGGAGGTATTCTGGTATTAGTGTCCTGGGGGGCTGAGGTAGCCTGGTATTAGTGTCCTAGGGGGCTGAGGTAGCCTGGTATTAGTGTCCTGGGGGAGCTGAGGTAGCCTGGTATTAGTGTCCTGGGGGGGCTGAGGTAGCCTGGTATTAGTGTCCTGGGGGGGCTGAGGTAGCCTGGTATTAGTGTCCTGGGGGGTGCTGAGGTAACCTGGTATTAGTGTCCTGGGGGGGCTGAGGTAGCCTGGTATTAGTGTCCTGGGGGGGGCTGAGGTAGCCTGGTATTAGTGTCCTGGGGGGGCTGAGGTAACCTGGTATTAGTGTCCTGGGGGGGGCTGAGGTAGCCTGGTATTAGTGTCCTGGGGGGGCTGAGGTAGCCTGGTATTAGTGTCCTGAGGGGGGGAGGTATTCTGGTATTAGTGTCCTGGGGGGCTGAGGTAGCCTGGTATTAGTGTCCTAGGGGGCTGAGGTAGCCTGGTATTAGTGTCCTGGGGGGGCTGAGGTAGCCTGGTATTAGTGTCCTGGGGGGGCTGAGGTAGCCTGGTATTAGTGTCCTGGGGGGCTGAGGTAGCCTGGTATTAGTGTCCTGGGGGGGGGCTGATGTAGCCTGGTATTAGTGTCCTGGGGGGCTGAGGTAGCCTGGTATTAGTGTCCTGGGGGGGCTGAGGCAGCCTGGTATTAGTGTCCTGGGGTGGGGGCTGATGTAGCCTGGTATTAGTGTCCTGAGGGGGGGAGGTATTCTGGTATTAGTGTCCTGGGGGGCTGAGGTAGCCTGGTATTAGTGTCCTAGGGGGCTGAGGTAGCCTGGTATTAGTGTCCTGGGGGGGCTGAGGTAGCCTGGTATTAGTGTCCTGGGGGGGCTGAGGTAGCCTGGTATTAGTGTCCTGGGGGGGCTGAGGTAGCCTGGTATTAGTGTCCTGGGGGGTGCTGAGGTAACCTGGTATTAGTGTCCTGGGGGGGGCTGAGGTAGCCTGGTATTAGTGTCCTGGGGGGGCTGAGGTAGCCTGGTATTAGTGTCCTGGGGGGGCTGAGGTAGCCTGGTATTAGTGTCCTGGGGGGGCTGAGGTAGCCTGGTATTAGTGTCCTGGGGGGTGCTGAGGTAACCTGGTATTAGTGTCCTGGGGGGGCTGAGGTAGCCTGGTATTAGTGTCCTGGGGGGCTGAGGTAGCCTGGTATTAGTGTCCTGGGGGGGGGGCTGATGTAGCCTGGTATTAGTGTCCTGGGGGGCTGAGGTAGCCTGGTATTAGTGTCCTGGGGGGGCTGAGGCAGCCTGGTATTAGTGTCCTGGGGGGCTGAGGTAGCCTGGTATTAGTGTCCTGGGGGGGGGGCTGATGTAGCCTGGTATTAGTGTCCTGGGGGGCTGAGGTAGCCTGGTATTAGTGTCCTGGGGGGGCTGAGGCAGCCTGGTATTAGTGTCCTGGGGGGGCTGAGGTAGCCTGGTATTAGTGTCCTGGGGTGGGGGCTGAGGTAGCCTGGTATTAGTGTCCTGGGGGGGCTGAGGTAGCCTGGTATTAGTGTCCTGGGGGGGGCTGAGGCAGCCTGGTATTAGTGTCCTGGGGGGGGGCTGATGTAGCCTGGTATTAGTGTCCTGGGGGGGGCTGATGTAGCCTGGTATTAGTGTCCTGGGGGGGCTGAGGTAGCCTGGTATTAGTGTCCTGGGGGGGCTGAGGTAGCCTGGTATTAGTGTCCTGGGGGGTGCTGAGGTAACCTGGTATTAGTGTCCTGGGGGGGCTGAGGTAGCCTGGTATTAGTGTCCTGGGGGGGGCTGAGGTAGCCTGGTATTAGTGTCCTGGGGGGGCTGAGGTAACCTGGTATTAGTGTCCTGGGGGGGCTGAGGTAGCCTGGTATTAGTGTCCTGGGGGGGCTGAGGTAGCCTGGTATTAGTGTCCTAAGGTGGGGGCTGAGGTAGCCTGGTATTAGTGTCCTGGGGGGGCTGAGGTAGCCTGGTATTAGTGTCCTGGGGGGTGCTGAGGCAGCCTGGTATTAGTGTCCTGGGGGGGGGGGGGGGGCTGATGTAGCCTGGTATTAGTCCTGGGGGGCTGAGGTAGCCTGGTATTAGTGTCCTTGGGGGGGGTGGGCTGATGTAGCCTGGTATTAGTGTCCTGGAGGGGCTGATGTAGCCTGGTATTAGTGTCCTTGGGGGGGGTGGGCTGATGTAGCCTGGTATTAGTGTCCTGGAGGGGCTGATGTAGCCTGGTATTAGTGTCCTGGAGGGGCTGATGTATTCTGGTATTAGTGTCCTGGAGGGGCTGATGTAGCCTGGTATTAGTGTCCTGGAGGGGCTGATGTATTCTGGTATTAGTGTCCTGGAGGGGCTGATGTAGCCTGGTATTAGTGTCCTGGGGGGGCTGAGGTAGCCTGGTATTAGTGTCCTGGGGGGGCTGAGGTAGCCTGGTATTAGTGTCCTGGGGGGGCTGAGGTAGCCTGGTATTAGTGTCCTGGGGGGGCTGAGGTAGCCTGGTATTAGTGTCCTGGGGGGGCTGAGGTAGCCTGGTATTAGTGTCCTGGGGGGGGCTGAGGTAACCTGGTATTAGTGTCCTGGGGGGGCTGAGGTAGCCTGGTATTAGTGTCCTGGGGGGGGCTGAGGTAGCCTGGTATTAGTGTCCTGGGGGGGGCTGAGGTAGCCTGGTATTAGTGTCCTGGGGGGGCTGAGGTAGCCTGGTATTAGTGTCCTGGGGGGGGCTGAGGTAGCCTGGTATTAGTGTCCTGGGGGGGGCTGAGGTAACCTGGTATTAGTGTCCTGGGGGGGGCTGAGGTAGCCTGGTATTAGTGTCCTGGGGGGGGGCTGAGGTAGCCTGGTATTAGTGTCCTGGGGGGGGCTGAGGTAACCTGGTATTAGTGTCCTGGGGGGGGGCTGAGGTAACCTGGTATTAGTGTCCTGGGGGGGGCTGAGGTAGCCTGGTATTAGTGTCCTGGGGGGGGCTGAGGTAGCCTGGTATTAGTGTCCTGGGGGGGGCTGAGGTAACCTGGTATTAGTGTCCTGGGGGGGGCTGAGGTAGCCTGGTATTAGTGTCCTGGGGGGGGCTGAGGTAACCTGGTATTAGTGTCCTGGGGGGTGCTGAGGTAGCCTGGTATTAGTGTCCTGGGGGGGGCTGAGGTAGCCTGGTATTAGTGTCCTGGGGGGGGCTGAGGTAGCCTGGTATTAGTGTCCTGGGGGGGCTGAGGTAGCCTGGTATTAGTGTCCTGGGGGGGGCTGAGGTAGCCTGGTATTAGTGTCCTGGGGGGGGCTGAGGTAACCTGGTATTAGTGTCCTGGGGGGTGCTGAGGTAGCCTGGTATTAGTGTCCTGACATGGTTGGTTTCTATCTCCACACCACTGTGTCTGCCAGTAATAATGAAGTGAACAGTAAATCACCAGATACTGCTAGCTAGTGAAGTTATCCATCTACTATTGTCTGTCAACCATTTATCAGTCTACACACAGTGTCTGCGACCCAAATTACACCCTATTGCCTATTTACTTTTGACTGGGCGCCACAGGGCTCTATGTATTTGGAACACAGCCAGTGATTCACTACAAGGAAGGAGACTAACAGAGAATTACCCATCATTGGAAGAGGACTGCCAAGTAATTTCCCTGTAACTGACACTAATGTCCAGAGAGAGGCTGGACAACACAACTAGAATGAGATCCTCTGTATGGACTGAACAATTCTACAGCTTGGCAGAGCAGAGTCCTGTATGAGTCAGAGTCCTGTATGAGTCAGAGTCCTGTATGAGTCAGAGTCCTGTATGAGTCAGAGTCCTGTATGAGTCAGAGTCCTGTATGAGTCAGAGTCGGGGTCTAGGGGAAGGGTCTAGGGGTTTGTTTGGGATGGGGTCTAGGGGAAGAGGTTTGTTTGGGATTGGGTCTAGGGGAAGAGATTTGTTTAGGACGGTTCTAAGGTTTGTTTGTGACGGGGTCTAGGGGAATAGGTATGTTTGGGATGGGGTCTAGGGGAAGAGGTTTGTTGGGGAAGGGTCTAGGGGTGTGTTTGGGACAGGGTCTAGGGGAAGGGTCTAGGGGTTTGTTTGGAACGGGGTCTAGGGGAAGGGTCTAAGGGAAGGGTCTAGGGGTTTGTTTGGGACGGGATCTAAGGGAAGGGTCTAAGGGAAGGGTCTAGGGGTGTGGTTGGGACAGGGTCTAGGGGAAGGGTCTAGGGGTGTGTTTAGGACAGGGTCTAAGGGAAGGGTCTAGGGGTGTGGTTGGGACAGGGTCTAGGGGAAGGGTCTAGGGCTGTGTTTGGGACGGGACGGGGTCGAGGGGAAGGGTCTAGGGGAAGGGTCTAAGGGAAGGGTCTAGGGGTTTGTTTGGGACGGGTCGAGGGGAAGGGTCTAAGGGAAGGGTCTAGGGGAAGGGTCTAGGGGTGTGGTTGGGACACGGTCTAAGGGAAGGGTCTAGGGGTTTGGTTGGGACAGGGTCTAGGGGTGTGTTTAGGACAGGGTCTAAGGGAAGAGTCTAGGGGTTTGTTTAGGACTGGGTCTAAGGGAAGGGTCTAGGGGTGTGTTTAGGACAGGGTCTAGGGGTGTGTTTGGGACACGGTCTAAGGGAAGGGTCTAGGGGAAGGGTCTAGGGGTGTGTTTAGGACAGGACTATACTAACCGCTCTCGTAGATGCAGTCCAGTTTGTCCACTGAGGTCACAGAGAACAGCTTATAGCCTGTCTTGGTTCCCACTGCCAATGACCTGGGAACACAACAACAACAACAACAACACATACAGAGGTTGATAAACACATATAGAATATTACAAGTCAAAGTGACTAATGTGTGACTAGTTTCTTCATGCACACCAGAGTATTTACACACACACACACCCAACAACAACAACAACAACAACAACAACAACAACAACAACAACAACAACAAACACACACACACACACACACACACACACACACACACACACAGAGGTAGATCATTATTAAAAAACACATTGAATATGTTAGGGTAAAAACAAGCCAATGAAGTGTAACTCATCTCATGCACACCAGACTTTGCTCTCAATGGTTTTATAGACACTGTTTATTTGGGGGATTCCAGAACAATAAACAGTTACTTTGTTTTTCAAGTTTGCTGCAAGGACTTTTGATAAAAGGGACAAAAACATGGAATTGGAAAGTTGCAAGTGTGACTCTTTCCTCGTGTAAATGCTGTGTTCTCCATCCATTCTGGACAGGAGGGAACTTCCCCCAAACTTCATGACTGAAATATCATTTTCAGTTAAACATGACATTGCCTATGGAGTGCTGATGTGATTTAACTTGCTCAGTTATCATTTTGCATAGCCAGTCCAAATACAAAGAGAGAGTCTCTCTCTCTCTCTCTCTCTCTCTCTCTCTCTCTCTCTCTCTCTCTCTCTCTCTCTCTCTCTCTCTCTCTCTCTCTCTCTCTCTCTCTCTCTCTCTCTCTCTCTCTCTCTCTCTCTCTCTCTCTCTCTCTCTCTCTCTCTCTCTCTCTCTCTCTCTCTCTCTCTCTCTCTCTCTCTCTCTCTCTCTCTCTCTCATTTCTGAGAGAACTGATAAAACTGCCCACACAAACACAGGAAACCGAGTAACACAGGTCTAACAGTCACATCCTACCTGATAGCAACACAGGTCTAACAGTCACATCCTACCTGATAGTAACACAGGTCTAACAGTCACATCCTACCTGATAGTAACACAGGTCTAACAGTCACATCCTACCTGATATTAACACAGGTCTAACAGTCACATCCTACCTGATAGCAACACAGGTCTAACAGTCACATCCTACCTGATAGTAACACAGGTCTAACAGTCACATCCTACCTGATAGTAACACAGGTCTAACAGTCACATCCTAACTGATAGTAACACAGGTCTAACAGTCACATCCTACCTGATATTAACACAGGTCTAAACAGTCACATCCTACCTGATAGTAACACAGGTCTAACAGTCACATCCTACCTGATAGTAACACAGGTCTAACAGTCACATCCTACCTGATAGTAACACAGGTCTAACAGTCACATCCTACCTGATAGTAACACATGTCTAAACAGACACATCCTACCTGATAGTAACACAGGTCTAACAGTCACATCCTACCTGATAGTAACACAGGTCTAACAGTCACATCCTACCTGATAGTAACACAGGTCTAACAGTCACATCCTACCTGATAGTAACACAGGTCTAAACAGACACATCCTACCTGATAGTAACACAGGTCTAACAGTAACATCCTACCTGATAGTAACACATGTCTAAACAGACACATCCTACCTGATAGTAACACAGGTCTAACAGACACATCCTACCTGATAGTAACACAGGTCTAACAGACACATCCTACCTGATAGTAACACAGGTCTAACAGTCACATCCTACCTGATAGTAACACAGGTCTAACAGTCACATCCTACCTGATAGTAACACAGGTCTAACAGTCACATCCTACCTGATAGTAACACAGGTCTAACAGTCACATCCTACCTGATAGTAACACAGGTCTAACAGTCACATCCTACCTGATAGTAACACAGGTCTAACAGTCACATCCTACCTCATAGTAACACAGGTCTAACAGTCACATCCTACCTGATAGTAACACAGGTCTAACAGTCACATCCTACCTGATAGTAACACAGGTCTAACAGTCATCTGTACCTTGGTTAAGTGTTCCTGTGGTTACAGACGCAACACAAACAGTACACACACAGTCAAATCAAATCATAAATCAAATCACATTTTATTTGTCACATACACATGGTTAGCAGATGTTAATGCGAGTGTAGCGAAATGCTTGTGCTTCTAGTTCCGACAATGCAGTAATAACCAACAAGTAATCTAACTAACAATTCCAAAACTACTGTCTTGTACACAGTGTAAGGGGATAAAGAATATGTACATAAGGATATATGAATGAGTGATGGTACAGAGCAGCATAGATCAGTGAATGCTGTTCCACCACTGAGAATGTCTGTTCTCAGAGAATGTTCACGGTTCTGTCCCAGGGATTACATGATATGATGTCTATGGTTCTGTCCCAGGGATTACATGATATGATGTCTATGGTTCTGTCCCAGGGATTACATGATATGATGTTTATGGTTCTGTCCCAGGGATTACATGATATGATGTCTATGGTTCTGTCCCAGGGATTACATGATATGATGTCTATGGTTCTGTCCCAGGGATTACATGATATGATGTCTATGGTTCTGTCCCAGGGATTACATGATATGATGTCTATGGTTCTGTCCCAGGGATGACATGATATGATGTCTATGGTTCTGTCCCAGGGATGACATGATATGATGTATATGGTTCTGTCCCAGGGATGACATGATGTCTATGGTTCTGTCCCAGGGATTACATGATATGATGTCTATGGTTCTGTCCCAGGGATTACATGATATGATGTCTATGGTTCTGTCCCAGGGATTACATGATATGATGTCTATGGTTCTGTCCCAGGGATTACATGATATGATGTCTATGGTTCTATCCCAGGGATGACATGATATGATGTCTATGGTTCTGTCCCAGGGATTACATGATATGATGTCTATGGTTCTGTCCCAGGGATTACATGATATGATGTCTATGGTTCTGTCCCAGGGATTACATGATATGATGTCTATGGTTCTGTCCCAGGGATTACATGATATGATGTCTATGGTTCTGTCCCAGGGATTACATGATATGATGTCTATGGTTCTGTCCCAGGGATTACATGATATCATGTCTATGGTTCTGTCCCAGGGATTACATGATATCATGTCTATGGTTCTGTCCCAGGGATTACATGATATGATGTCTATGGTTCTGTCCCAGGGATTACATGATATGATGTCTATGGTTCTGTCCCAGGGATTACATGATATAATGTCTATGGTTCTGTCCCAGGGATTACATGATATCATGTCTATGGTTCTGTCCCAGGGATTCTGTTTATTGAGTAAACCATTGATTATTGAGTATTGAGTAAATCATTGAGTATTGAGTAAACCATTGATTATTGAGTATTGAGTAAACCATTGAGTATTGAGTAAACCATTGAGTATTGAGTAAACCATTGAGTATTGAGTAAACCATTGAGTATTGAGTAAACCATTGAGTATTGAGTATTGAGTAAACCATTGAGTATTGAGTAAACCATTGAGTAAACCATTGAGTATTGAGTATTGAGTAAACCATTGAGTATTGAGTAAACCATTGAGTTCAACTGGTAAAAACAGAAAGGAGGCTAGTGTGCAAATCTTGACTGAGATGCACTACTACTTGTACTGCTGTCCAACAGAAGAAGAATGGATTCATTTTGGTTAGGTCCTCCTTCAGCACAGTTACATCATTAAGATGGCTGAGCAGGGAGGACAGTCATCTAGCAGGGAGGACAGTCATCTAGCAGGGAGGACAGTCATCTAGTAGGGAGGACAGTCATCTAGTAGGGAGGACAGTCATCTAGCAGGGAGGACAGTCATCTAGCAGGGAGGACAGTCATCTAGCAGGGAGGACAGTCATCTAGCAGGGAGGACAGTCATCTAGCAGGGAGGACAGTCATCTAGCAGGGAGGACAGTCATCTAGCAGAGAGAACAGTCATCTAGCAGGAGGACAGTCATCTAGCTAGGGTGTGTTTAGGGGCACATCCCAATTGGCACCCTAAATAGTGCACTACTTTTTGACCAGGGCCCATAGGTTAGTGCACTATATAGGGAATAGGGTGCCATTGGAGTGTTTATAAAGTTCACCGAGTTGTTCCATTGGACAGTTTCTAAAAGCCACTGCTCTGTTCCCCTGGATGGGGCTGTCTGCTGTACATGTCTGGTCCTGCTCTGGAAACGGGAACAAACCTGCAATCATCATCACTGAAAGAAAGAAAGAGTGTTTGACCACACAACCAGATTCCACAGTAAGCTCTCACTCTTCACGGGTACGCATTGTTCCTGACTTTCTTTAAAATTGATATTTGTTCATCTTTTTTTCCGGAACTTTCTTCGTTTTTGTTGTTGTTGTTTTGAGTGCTGTTTTTATTGTGAGATCTCTGGTGGATCAGATCCCCACTGTATTACGTAGGCCTATGGGGTTAAAAAATGATCAGATCAGATCAGATCCCCACTGTAGGCTATGTAGTACGTAGGCCTATGGGGTTAAAAAATGATCAGATCAGATCCCCACTGTAGACTATGTAGTACGTAGGCCTATGGTTTAATAATATATTGCCCATCGCATCTTGAAAGAAAACGTAGCCTAAAGTTGCACCGGAAAAATGAAATGAACTGTGTGTTGTTGAAGTAATTGTATGTTCAGATCCAAACCCCAACACCACAACACAACAGGTCTACTCTGTTCAGATCCAAACCCCAACACCCCAACACAACAGGTCTACTCTGTTCAGATCCAAACCCCAACACCCCAACACAACAGGTCTACTCTGTTCAGATCCAAACCCCAACACCCCAACACAACAGGTCTACTCTGTTCTATGTTCAGATCCAAACCCCAACACCACAGAACAACAGGTCTACTCTGTTCAGATCCAAACCCCAACACCACAGAACAACAGGTCTACTCTGTTCAGATCCAGACCCCAACACCCCAACACAACAGGTCTACTCTGTTCTATGTTCAGATCCAAACCCCAACACCACAGAACAACAGGTCTACTCTGTTCAGATCCAAACCCCAACACCACAGAACAACAGGTCTACTCTGTTCTATGTTCAGATCCAAACCCCAACACCACAGAACAACAGGTCTACTCTGTTCAGATCCAAACCCCAACACCACAGAACAACAGGTCTACTCTGTTCAGATCCAAACCCCAACACCACAGAACAACAGGTCTACTCTGTTCTATGTTCAGATCCAGACCCCAACACCACAGAACAACAGGTCTACTCTGTTCAGATCCAAACCCCAACACCACAGAACAACAGGTCTACTCTGTTCAGATCCAAACCCCAACACCACAGAACAACAGGTCTACTCTGTTCAGATCCAAACCCCAACACCACAGAACAACAGGTCTACTCTGTTCAGATCCAAACCCGAACACCACAGAACAACAGGTCTACTCTGTTCTATGTTCAGATCCAAACCCCAACACCACAGAACAACAGGTCTACTCTGTTCAGATCCAAACCCCAACACCACAGAACAACAGGTCTACTCTGTTCAGATCCAAACCCCAACACCACAGAACAACAGGTCTACTCTGTTCTATGTTCAGATCCAGACCCCAACACCACAGAACAACAGGTCTACTCTGTTCAGATCCAAACCCCAACACCACAGAACAACAGGTCTACTCTGTTCAGATCCAAACCCCAACACCACAGAACAACAGGTCTACTCTGTTCAGATCCAAACCCCAACACCACAGGACAACAGGTCTACTCTGTTCAGATCCAAACCCCAACACCACAGAACAACAGGTCTACTCTGTTCAGATCCAAACCCCAACACCACAGAACAACAGGTCTACTCTGTTCAGATCCAAACCCCAACACCACAGAACAACAGGTCTACTCTGTTCTATGTTCAGATCCAAACCCCAACACCACAGAACAACAGGTCTACTCTGTTCAGATCCAAACCCCAACACCACAGAACAACAGGTCTACTCTGTTCTATGTTCAGATCCAAACCCCAACACCACAGAACAACAGGTCTACTCTGTTCAGATCCAAACCCCAACACCACAGAACAACAGGTCTACTCTGTTCAGATCCAAACCCCAACACCACAGGACAACAGGTCTACTCTGTTCAGATCCAAACCCCAACACCACAGAACAACATGTCTACTCTGTTCAGATCCAAACCCCAACACCACAGAACAACAGGTCTACTCTGTTCTATGTTCAGATCCAAACCCCAACACCACAGGACAACAGGTCTACTCTGTTCAGATCCAAACCCCAACACCACAGAACAACAGGTCTACTCTGTTCAGATCAAACCCCAACACCACAGAACAACAGGTCTACTCTGTTCTATGTTCAGATCCAAACCCCAACACCACAGAACAACAGGTCTACTCTGTTCAGATCCAAACCCCAACACCACAGAACAACAGGTCTACTCTGTTCAGATCCAAACCCCAACACCACAGAACAACACGTCTACTCTGTTCTATGTTCAGATCCAAACCCCAACACCACAGAACAACAGGTCTACTCTGTTCTGCATTCCTTTATGAAGTAAACACTCTCCTGCTCAAGGTTTTTTTTACCAGTTACCTAACTAAGACTAATCTATGGACAGGTGTGTGTGTGTGTGCGGGTGTGCATGTGTGTGTTACCTAGTACCGAGCCTACGACAGAAGCTATGGACAGGTTGTGAAAATTTTCTCCACAGTGCCAGTCAGCCTCATATCAGGTGAGCAGGCGATCTGAGAGTTATTCACTGCCCCAGATATACTGTCCCTATTCCCTACATACAGTAGGGCTCTATAGGCCCTGGTCAAAACTAGTGATACTGTCCCTATTCCCTACATACAGTAGGGCTCTATAGGCCCTGGTCAAAACTAGTGATACTGTCCCTATTCCCTACATACAGTAGGGCTCTATAGGCCCTGGTCAAAACTACTAATACTGTCCCTATTCCCTACATACAGTAGGGCTCTATAGGCCCTGGTCAAAACTACTAATACTGTCCCTATTCCCTACATACAGTAGGGCTCTATAGGCCCTGGTCAAAACTACTAATACTATCCCTATTCCCTACATACAGTAGGGCTCTATAGGCCCTGGTCAAAACTAGTAATACTGTCCATATTCCCTACATACAGTAGGGCTCTATAGGCCCTGGTCAAAACTACTAATAATGTCCCTATTCCCTACATACAGTAGGGCTCTATAGGCCCTGGTCAAAACTACTAATAATGTCCCTATTCCCTACATACAGTAGGGCTCTATAGGCCCTGGTCCAAACTAGTGCAGAGAACAGGATGCCATTTGGGATACATTTCTGTTCATGAAAAGTAGTTGAGCGTGGCGATTCAAGCATTCTCAGTCAGTGCTTACATTAGTCAAAGGAACTCTCTCTGTCAAATGGAGTCAATAAGAAAGGGATCAATAGATTGCTATAGGCATCAGTGTGTATAACAGGAGTGCCTTTGAAGCCCCGTCGTTCTGCCTCCAGAACGGTTCCATCGTTCCACTGTTGTCAACCGTCGCTTTTTTACAATTTTTTAGAACAAATCCTGTGGTTTCAGGTTTAAGCATAATTAGTGTGTTTTGTTAAGAGGACTGTGAACTGCCCTCTCTGATCATCACATGCGAATTCTGTAGCCGCTATGTAGAATTCTATAACATCTATGGGCTATTTAATTAGGATTTTTAGGACCTCACAATGAAAGGGAAATATTTTTTAGATTGCATCACCATGATATCATACTGAAAGGTGTATTTATCTATAACTTATTTTACAGGAAATGACAAGGACATTTGCTGAGAGAGCATTTTGTTGTAGGCAACCAACCCAACAGGCAGCGGGTTCCGAGGCGCTTACGTGGAGTCTTGGTTGAAAGAGGCGCAGCCAAGCCCCGTCAGCTCCGTCCCCGGCCCGGCTCCCGGTTCACCCGGTCCGCTAGGACCGTCTGCTCCCTCTCCCGTCTCCATCCCGATTCCCAGCGACCTCTTTCCCTCCCTCCGCCCTGGATCGGAGGCCTGGGATCGGCTTTGCCTCTTGGCACGATAGCGTCGGATTGAGGATCCAGCTGAGAAGAAATCTCGATCGCCTTTTTAACAATAAACCGATCTAATCATAGGCCTGAGTGTTTTGAACTCCTTATATCCGGTGTTTTTAGAATCCAAATCTGAGTTCCATAAATGTTCTTATTTAGTACAGAAGAGATCAGACACTCTGGAGAAAGAAGAAGGGGAAAAAAACGAAGCAAAACAAGAACAGCTGACAGCTTGTTGCGTCACTCGGATTTCCCGTCCCAGTTGGCTGAAAGCGAAATTCAATGTTGTCGTCGGCTCGATTCTGATTGGTCAGGTGCATAGAGAATGATAGAGGCCTGTAGTGGCCTAAAATCTATTTTAGCATGGGCAGCGCCAGAGGGGAAGATGCGAAGCAAAAGGTTTTACTCCGCCCAAAATCTGTCCACGAAAATAAGCCCAACTTTGAAAAAACGACTTCATATTGGAGTTGTGCTTGTTTTCCAGAGATAGATAGAAGACTCAGACAGAGGACTCATCGTGGATATAACCCGTTTTAGCATGGACATTGCCATTGAGGGCTTCCACCACTTAAAGTAGTCAACTGGGTGGGGGTTCCTATGAGTTGGGAGCAATCAGCCAATGAAGAAAAATGTAAATTACTACTTTAAAATGGAGATAGCCTCAATGGTGCTGCCCATGCTGTCACAGATCCTATAATCAAATCACATTTTATTTGTCATGTATTTCGTAAACAGCAGGTGTAGACTAACAGTGAAATGCTTCCTTATGGGCCCTTCCAAACAATGTAGAGAGAAAAATAATAGAAAAATAATGAAATGAGGAATAAATATACAATGAGTAACGATAACTTGGTTATATACACAGATTACCAGTACCTAGTCAATGATAACTTGGTTATATACACAGATTACCAGTACCCAGTCAATGATAACTTGGTTATATACACAGATTACCAGTACCCAGTCAATGATAACTTGGCTATATACACGGGGTACCAGTACCTAGTCAATGATAACTTGGCTATATACACGGGGTACCAGTACCTAGTCAATGATAACTTGGTTATATACACGGGATACCAGTACCTAGTCAATGATAACTTGGTTATATACACAATTTATCAGTACTGAGTCAATGATAACTTGGTTATATACACAGGGTACCAGTACCTAGTCAATGATAACTTGGTTATATACACAGGGTACCAGTACCTAGTCAATGATAACTTGGTTATATACACAGGGTACCAGTACCTAGTCAATGATAACTTGGTTATATACACAGGGTACCAGTACCTAGTCAATGATAACTTGGTTATA
>NW_027258075.1:152500-159961 GCF_045791955.1 Oncorhynchus clarkii lewisi | reverse complement strand
CTATACCTCACTCCTTCCCTCTCTCCTCTATACCTCCCTCCTGCCATCTCTCCTTATACGTCCCTCCTTCCCTCTCTCCTCTATACCTCCCTCCTGCCATCTCTCCTTATACCTCCCTCCTGCCATCTCTCCTTATACGTCCCTCCTTCCCTCTCTCCTCTATACCTCCCTCCTTCCCTCTCTCCTCTATACCTCACTCCTGCCATCTCTCCTTATACGTCCCTCCTTCCCTCTCTCCTCTATACCTCCCTCCTGCCATCTCTCCTTATACCTCCCTCCTGCCATCTCTCCTTATACCTCCCTCTTTCCCTCTCTCCTCTATACCTCCCTCCTGCCATCTCTCCTTATACGTCCCTCCTTCCCTCTCTCCTCTATACCTCCCTCCTGCCATCTCTCCTCTATACCTCCATCCTGCCATCTCTCCTCTATACCTCCATCCTGCCATCTCTCCTCTATACCTCCCTCCTGCCATCTCTCCTTATACCTCCCTCCGGCCATCGCTCCTTATACCTCCCTCCTTCCCTCTCTCCTCTATACCTCCCTCCTGCCATCTCCCCTCTATACCTCCCTCCTGCCATCTCTCCTCTATACCTCACTCCTTCCCTCTCTCCTCTATACCTCCCTCCTGCCATCTCTCCTTATACGTCCCTCCTTCCCTCTCTCCTCTATACCTCCCTCCTGCCATCTCTCCTTATACCTCCCTCCTGCCATCTCTCCTTATACGTCCCTCCTTCCCTCTCTCCTCTATACCTCCCTCCTTCCCTCTCTCCTCTATACCTCACTCCTGCCATCTCTCCTTATACGTCCCTCCTTCCCTCTCTCCTCTATACCTCCCTCCTGCCATCTCTCCTTATACCTCCCTCCTGCCATCTCTCCTTATACCTCCCTCCTTCCCTCTCTCCTCTATACCTCCCTCTTGCCATCTCTCCTTATACGTCCCTCCTTCCCTCTCTCCTCTATACCTCCCTCCTGCCATCTCTCCTCTATACCTCCATCCTGCCATCTCTCCTCTATACCTCCATCCTGCCATCTCTCCTCTATACCTCCCTCCTGCCATCTCTCCTTATACCTCCCTCCTGCCATCTCTCCTTATACCTCCCTCCTTCCCTCTCTCCTCTATACCTCCCTCCTGCCATCTCCCCTCTATACCTCCCTCCTTCCCTCTCTCCTCTATACCTCCATCCTGCCATCTCTCCTCTATACCTCCCTCCTGCCATCTCTCCTTATACCTCCCTCCTTCCCTCTCTCCTCTATACCTCCCTCCTGCCATCTCCCCTCTATACCTCCCTCCTGCCATCTCTCCTCTATACCTCCCTCCTTCCCTCTCTCCTCTATACCTCCCTCCTTCCCTCTCTCCTTATACCTCCCTCCTTCCCTCTCTCCTCTATACCTCCCTCCTTCCCTCTCTCCTTATACCTCAGTCCTTCCCTCTCTCCTTATACCTCCCTCCTGCCATCTCTCCTTATACCTCCCTCCTTCCCTCTCTCCTCTATACCTCCCTCCTGCCATCTCCCCTCTATACCTCCCTCCTGCCATCTCTCCTTATACCTCCCTCCTTCCCTCTCTCCTCTATACCTCCCTCCTTCCCTCTCTCCTTATACCTCCCTCCTTCCCTCTCTCCTCTATACCTCCCTCCTGCCATCTCTCCTTATACGTCCCTCCTTCCCTCTCTCCTCTATACCTCCTTCCTGCCATCTCTCCTCTATACCTCCCTCCTGCCATCTCTCCTTATACCTCCCTCCTTCCCTCTCTCCTCTATACCTCCCTCCTTCCCTCTCTCCTTATACCTCCCTCCTTCCCTCTCTCCTCTATACCTCCCTCCTGCCATCTCTCCTTATACGTCCCTCCTTCCCTCTCTCCTCTATACCTCCCTCCTGCCATCTCTCCTTATACGTCCCTCCTTCCCTCTCTCCTCTATACCTCCCTCCTGCCATCTCTCCTTATACGTCCCTCCTTCCCTCTCTCCTCTATACCTCCCTCCTTCCCTCTCTCCTCTATACCTCCCTCCTGCCATCTCTAATCTATACGTCCCTCCTTCCCTCTCTCCTCTATACCTCCCTCCTGCCATCTCTCCTCTATACCTCCCTCCTGCCATCTCCCCTCTATACCTCCCTCCTTCCCTCTCTCCTCTATACCTCCCTCCTGCCATCTCCCCTCTATACCTCCCTCCTTCCCTCTCTCCTCTATACCTCCCTCCTGCCATCTCTCCTCTATACCTCCCTCCTTCCCTCTCTCCTCTATACCTCCCTCCTGCCATCTCCCCTCTATACCTCCCTCCTTCCCTCTCTCCTCTATACCTCCCTCCTGCCATCTCCCCTCTATACCTCCCTCCTTCCCTCTCCCCTCTATACCTCCCTCCTTCCCACTCTCCTCTATACCTCCCTCCTGCCATCTCCCCTCTATACCTCCCTCCTTCCCTCTCTCCTCTATACCTCACTCCTTCTCTCTCTCCTTATACGTCCCTCCTTCCCTCTCTCCTCTATACCTCCCTCCTTCCCTCTCTCCTCTATACCTCCCTCTCTCCTACCATCTCTCCTCTATACCTCTCTCCTACCATCTCTCCTCTATACCTCTCTCCTACCATCTCTCCTCTATACCTCCCTCTCTCCTACCATCTCTCCTCTATACCTCTCTCCTTCCCTCTCTCCTCTATACCTCCCTCCTACCATCTCTCCTCTATACCTCCCTCCTTCCCTCTCTCCTCTATACCTCTCTCCTACCATCTCTCCTCTATACCTCACTCCTTCCCTCTCTCCTCTATACCTCCCTCCTACCATCTCTCCTCTATACCTCACTCCTTCCCTCTCTCCTCTATACCTCCCTCATACCATCTCTCCTCTATACCTCCCTCTCTCCTACCATCTCTCCTCTATACCTCCCTCCTACCATCTCTCCTCTATACCTCCCTCCTACCATCTCTCCTCTATAACTCCCTCCTACCATCTCTCCTCTATACCTCCCTCTCTCCTACCATCTCTCCTCTATACCTCCCTCTCTCCTACCATCTCACCTCTATACCTCCCTCTCTCCTACCATCTCTCCTCTATACCTCCCTCTCTCCTACCATCTCTCCTCTATACCTCCCTCTCTCCTACCATCTCTCCTCTATACCTCCCTCTCTCCTACCATCTCTCCTCTATACCTCCCTCTCTCCTACCATCTCTCCTCTATACCTCTCTCCTACCATCTCTCCTCTATACCTCTCTCCTACCATCTCTCCTCTATACCTCCCTCTCTCCTACCATCTCTCCTCTATACCTCTCTCCTTCCCTCTCTCCTCTATACCTCCCTCCTACCATCTCTCCTCTATACCTCCCTCCTTCCCTCTCTCCTCTATACCTCCCTCCTACCATCTCTCCTCTATACCTCCCTCTCTCCTACCATCTCTCCTCTATACCTCCCTCCTACCATCTCTCCTCTATACCTCCCTCCTACCATCTCTCCTCTATACCTCCCTCTCTCCTACCATCTCTCCTCTATACCTCCCTCCTTCCCTCTCTCCTCTATACCTCCCTCTCTCCTACCATCTCTCCTCTATACCTCCCTCCTTCCCTCTCTCCTCTATACCTCACTCCTTCCCTCTCTCCTCTATACCTCACTCCTTCCCTCTCTCCTCTATACCTCACTCCTTCCCTCTCTCCTCTATACCTCTCTCCTACCATCTCTCCTCTATACCTCCCTCCTGCCATCTCTCCTTATACGTCCCTCCTTCCCTCTCTCCTCTATACCTCCCTCCTTCCCTCTCTCCTCTATACCTCCCTCTCTCCTACCATCTCTCCTCTATACCTCCCTCTCTCCTACCATCTCTCCTTATACGTCCCTCCTTCCCTCTCTCCTCTATACCTCCCTCCTTCCCTCTCTCCTCTATACCTCCCTCTCTCCTACCATCTCTCCTCTATACCTCTCTCCTACCATCTCTCCTCTATACCTCTCTCCTACCATCTCTCCTCTATACCTCCCTCTCTCCTACCATCTCTCCTCTATACCTCTCTCCTTCCCTCTCTCCTCTATACCTCCCTCCTACCATCTCTCCTCTATACCTCCCTCCTTCCCTCTCTCCTCTATACCTCTCTCCTACCATCTCTCCTCTATACCTCACTCCTTCCCTCTCTCCTCTATACCTCCCTCCTACCATCTCTCCTCTATACATCACTCCTTCCCTCTCTCCTCTATACCTCTCTCCTACCATCTCTCCTCTATACCTCCCTCTCTCCTTCCATCTCTCCTCTATACCTCACTCCTGCCATCTCTCCTTATACGTCCCTCCTTCCCTCTCTCCTCTATACCTCCCTCCTGCCATCTCTCCTTATACCTCCCTCCTGCCATCTCGCCTTATACGTCCCTCCTTCCCTCTCTCCTCTATACCTCCCTCCTTCCCTCTCTCCTCTATACCTCACTCCTGCCATCTCTCCTTATACGTCCCTCCTTCCCTCTCTCCTCTATACCTCCCTCCTGCCATCTCTCCTTATACCTCCCTCCTGCCATCTCTCCTTATACCTCCCTCCTTCCCTCTCTCCTCTATACCTCCCTCCTGCCATCTCTCCTTATACGTCCCTCCTTCCCTCTCTCCTCTATACCTCCCTCCTGCCATCTCTCCTCTATACCTCCATCCTGCCATCTCTCCTCTATACCTCCATCCTGCCATCTCTCCTCTATACCTCCCTCCTGCCATCTCTCCTTATACCTCCCTCCTGCCATCTCTCCTTATACCTCCCTCCTTCCCTCTCTCCTCTACACCTCCCTCCTGCCATCTCCCCTCTATACCTCCCTCCTTCCCTCTCTCCTCTATACCTCCATCCTGCCATCTCTCCTCTATACCTCCCTCCTGCCATCTCTCCTTATACCTCCCTCCTGCCATCTCTCCTTATACCTCCCTCCTTCCCTCTCTCCTCTATACCTCCCTCCTGCCATCTCCCCTCTATACCTCCCTCCTATCATCTCTCCTTATACGTCCCTCCTTCCCTCTCTCCTCTATACCTCCCTCCTTCCCTCTCTCCTTATACCTCCCTCCTTCCCTCTCTCCTCTATACCTCCCTCCTTCCCTCTCTCCTTATACCTCCCTCCTTCCCTCTCTCCTTATACCTCACTCCTTCCCTCTCTCCTTATACCTCCCTCCTGCCATCTCTCCTTATACCTCCCTCCTTCCCTCTCTCCTCTATACCTCCCTCCTGCCATCTCCCCTCTATACCTCCCTCCTGCCATCTCTCCTTATACGTCCCTCCTTCCCTCTCTCCTCTATACCTCCCTCCTTCCCTCTCACCTTAAACCTCCCTCCTTCCATTTCTCCTCTATACCTCCCTCCTGCCATCTCTCCTTATACGTCCCTCCTTCCCTCTCTCCTCTATACCTCCCTCCTGCCATCTCTCCTCTATACCTCCCTCCTGCCATCTCTCCTTATACCTCCCTCCTTCCCTCTCTCCTCTATACCTCCCTCCTTCCCTCCTTCCCTCTCTCCTTATACCTCCCTCCTTCCCTCTCTCCTCTATACCTCCCTCCTGCCATCTCTCCTTATACGTCCCTCCTTCCCTCTCTCCTCTATATCTCCCTCCTGCCATCTCTCCTTATACGTCCCTCCTTCCCTCTCTCCTCTATACCTCCCTCCTTCCCTCTCTCCTCTATACCTCCCTCCTGCCATCTCTAATCTATACGTCCCTCCTTCCCTCTCTCCTCTATACCTCCCTCCTGCCATCTCTCCTCTATACCTCCCTCCTTCCCTCTCTCCTCTATACCTCCCTCCTGCCATCTCTCCTCTATACCTCCCTCCTGCCATCTCTCCTCTATACCTCCCTCCTTCCCTCTCTCCTCTATACATCCCTCCTGCCATCTCCCCTCTATACCTCCCTCCTTCCCTCTCTCCTCTATACCTCCCTCCTGCCATCTCTCCTTATACCTCACTCCTTCCCTCTCTCCTCTATACCTCCCTCCTACCATCTCTCCTCTATACCTCCCTCTCTCCTACCATCTCTCCTCTATACCTCCCTCCTACCATCTCTCCTCTATACCTCCCTCCTACCATCTCCCCTCTATACCTCCCTCCTTCCCTCTCTCCTCTATACCTCCCTCCTGCCATCTCTCCTTATACCTCACTCCTTCCCTCTCTCCTCTATACCTCCCTCCTACCATCTCTCCTCTATACCTCCCTCTCTCCTACCATCTCTCCTCTATACCTCCCTCCTACCATCTCTCCTCTATACCTCCCTCCTGCCATCTCTCCTTATACGTCCCTCCTTCCCTCTCTCCTCTATACCTCCCTCCTGCCATCTCTCCTCTATACCTCCATCCTGCCATCTCTCCTCTATACCTCCATCCTGCCATCTCTCCTCTATACCTCCCTCCTGCCATCTCTCCTTATACCTCCCTCCTGCCATCTCTCCTTATACCTCCCTCCTTCCCTCTCTCCTCTATACCTCCCTCCTGCCATCTCCCCTCTATACCTCCCTCCTTCCCTCTCTCCTCTATACCTCCATCCTGCCATCTCTCCTCTATACCTCCCTCCTGCCATCTCTCCTTATACCTCCCTCCTGCCATCTCTCCTTATACCTCCCTCCTTCCCTCTCTCCTCTATACCTCCCTCCTGCCATCTCCCCTCTACACCTCCCTCCTATCATCTCTCCTTATACGTCCCTCCTTCCCTCTCTCCTCTATACCTCCCTCCTTCCCTCTCTCCTTATACCTCCCTCCTTCCCTCTCTCCTCTATACCTCCCTCCTTCCCTCTCTCCTTATACCTCCCTCCTTCCCTCTCTCCTTATACCTCACTCCTTCCCTCTCTCCTTATACCTCCCTCCTGCCATCTCTCCTTATACCTCCCTCCTTCCCTCTCTCCTCTATACCTCCCTCCTGCCATCTCCCCTCTATACCTCCCTCCTGCCATCTCTCCTTATACGTCCCTCCTTCCCTCTCTCCTCTATACCTCCCTCCTTCCCTCTCTCCTTATACCTCCCTCCTTCCATTTCTCCTCTATACCTCCCTCCTGCCATCTCTCCTTATACGTCCCTCCTTCCCTCTCTCCTCTATACCTCCCTCCTGCCATCTCTCCTCTATACCTCCCTCCTGCCATCTCTCCTTATACCTCCCTCCTTCCCTCTCTCCTCTATACCTCCCTCCTTCCCTCTCTCCTTATACCTCCCTCCTTCCCTCTCTCCTCTATACCTCCCTCCTGCCATCTCTCCTTATACGTCCCTCCTTCCCTCTCTCCTCTATACCTCCCTCCTGCCATCTCTCCTTATACGTCCCTCCTTCCCTCTCTCCTCTATACCTCCCTCCTGCCATCTCTCCTTATACGTCCCTCCTTCCCTCTCTCCTCTATACCTCCCTCCTTCCCTCTCTCCTCTATACCTCCCTCCTGCCATCTCTAATCTATACGTCCCTCCTTCCCTCTCTCCTCTATACCTCCCTCCTGCCATCTCTCCTCTATACCTCCCTCCTGCCATCTCTCCTCTATACCTCCCTCCTTCCCTCTC